>NC_037683.1:33400786-33469626 GCF_003255815.1 Theropithecus gelada | reverse complement strand
TCTTTTTTTTTTTTTTTTTTTTTTTTGAGACTGAGTCTCGCTCTGTCGCCCAGGCTGGAGTGCTGTGGCCGGATCTCAGCTCACTGCAAGCTCCGCCTCCCGGGTTCCCGCCATTCTCCTGCCTCAGCCTCCCGTGTAGCTGGGACTACAGGCGCCCGCCACCTCGCCCGGCTTATTTTTTTATATTTTTAGTAGAGACGGGGTTTCACTGTGTTAGCCAGGATGGTCTCGATCTCCTGACCTCGTGATCCGCCCGTCTCGGCCTCCCAAAGTGCTGGGATTACAGGCTTGAGCCACCGCGCCCGGCCTAGCATCACCACTCTTGCTCTTTGGGACGTTGTTAAGTAAATTAAACATGACTTGAACACAAGCACTGAGTTACCATGGCAGTCTAATGGATCATGCAGACAGCTACTAAGTGGCTAATGGGTGTGTACCTGTGTCAATGCAGTGGACAAAGGAATGATTCATGTCCTGGGCTGGACAGAGTGGGATAGTGAGAGATTTCATCACACTACTCAGAATTGTGTGCAATTTAAAACATGAATTAGTTCCAGAATGTTTCTTTTTGTTCTTTAAAAAAAGTAAATATTTATTTATTGTTTGTTTGTTTGTTTGTTTTTAAAGATGAGGTCTTGCTATATTGCATAGGCTGGTCTGAAACTCCTGGGCTCAAATGATCCTCTTGCCTCAGCCTTCCAAAGTGCTGGTATCACAGGCATGAGCCATTGTGACTGGCCTTTGAATATTTCTTCTCCATTTTTTTTTTGTTGTTGTTATTTAGCTTTGATTTCATCATCATAAACTTAACTCTGCAATCCAGCTAGACATGGAAGGCAATAAGGACGATATGGAACCCAGGAACTGCAGTGAGAACACAAAGATCATAGGATACTGTGAGCTAATGAGGTGGAGGGGTGCTCTCCTGAGATACAGAAGGAATGGTCTGTTGGTTAAGATAAAACACAAGTCAAATTTATCAGCCAGCAATGGGGGATCTTCTTGCTAGTCTTGCTATTCCTGAACTAAGAGTGCTCCATGGCTTCCATGATATTTATGCTGTCTTTCACCTCGTCAGAGACCACGTTTGCCATCCGACCACTCAGTCTTGGTGGCGCACATGAAAAACTGGAAGTCCTTTGTGTTGGGTCCAGCATTTGCCATGGACAAGATGCCAGGACCTTTGTGCTTCAGGATGAGGTTCTCATCATCAAATTTCTCCCCATAGATGAATTTGCCACCAGTGCCATTATGGCATGTGAAGTCACCACCCTAACTCATAAACTGTAGAATAATTCTATGAATTCAGGAACCCTTATAAGCAAATCCTTTCTCTCCAGTGTTGACAGCATGAAAATTTTCTGCTGTCTTCAGAATTTTGTGGGCAAACAGCCTGAAGGAGACGCAGCCCGTGGACCACGATGTCAAAGAATATGGTGGGGTTGACTATAGCTGGTGGCAAGAGGCTCTGGATGGCACTGATGTCTCCAAAGCTGGAAAACTTCATTTAGTTTTTTCAGACCTCCGCTGACCTCTGGTAGCTGAAACTGAAGAAGGCAAAGCCTCCAATAAGGGGGAGCTACTGTATTCTACAGAAAGCAAACACATACACAAATGGGTAAACAGCAAAATGTAAGCAAATGAGATAATGTGTGACAGTGTATAAGTACTATAAAGAAAATAAAAAGGATAATGAGATGGAATGCCAAGGTGTTTTAGAAGTAGGTAACATTGAGCAGAGAACTGAGTTGCAAGCACAGAAGTAGCTGGCAGAGCATGGCGGGCAGTGTTGATAGGAGCCGGGAGAGCTGGACACCAGAATGCTTGCTGGCTCAGGAGGCTGGGGGAAAGGCAACTGGAAGGCAACAGGTAACAGTTCAGTCCTACCTTGAGTATCTTCTATATTCATGGAACTACTTGTAGGCCTCAGTGAGGTTCATAGGTTTTATTTATTTACTTTTTTGGGATGGAGTTTCACTCTTGCTGCTCAGGCTGGAGTGCAGTGGTGCAATCTCGGCTCACTGCAACCTCCGCCTCCCATGTTTAAGTGATTCTCTTGCCTCAGCCTCCCGAGTAGCTGGGATTACAGGCATCCGCCACCATGCCTGGCTAATTTTGTATTTTTAGTAGAGACAGGGTTTCCCCATGTTGGTCAGGCTGGTCTCGAACAACTGACCTCAGGTGATCCACCTGCCTCAGCTTCCCAAAGTACAGGCGTGAGCCACCGTGCCTGGCCCATAGGTTTTATTTCAAGTGCAATGGGAATGTATCACTTTAATATTATCTTTCTGACTTCTCTTCCTGCAAGCTACACATTTCTGTCTCTATCTTTCAAAGACTTCCCCACTTAAGGCATTTTCAGAGCCAACTGCTAGTACTACATTTCAGGGCAAGTCTTGTATTTTATTTTTAAATTAAAACAAAACAAAACAAAGCTATATCCTTCGTGCAAACAACATTGTGACAAGAGATAGAGGAAAAGCAATCACTTCCCTATCTCTCCACCGTAAGTAGCAATACCAACTCTCATCTTCCATATGATGTTCCAGTTCTTGCAAATATGTGTAATTTTAAAATATTTCCTTAGGTGAGAACAAGCCAGGGAACAGAGCAAAACAGAACTAAATTACCAGTTAATACATTCACTCCCTTTTTCCTCCTCCAGCCTACCCAAAGTACAACTAACATTGTACTGAGCCGGCATTGTGCAAATTGTTTTAAGTGCATTATCTCAAATAATCAACATAACAACCTTGTGAGGTATGTGCTATTATTATTCTCATTTTACAGAAGATACACCGGAGGCTTAAAAAGATTAAATAAATTGCCTAGGATTATGTAAATTGTCACTGGCAGTAGGCAGGACTCAAATCTAAAATACCAAAGCTGTTGTGCTCTAGACCCTGATCTAAGACCCCCTCTCTGTGGCTGCTTTAGTTACTGGAAGGCCCCACCCACCCCGGTTCTTTTTAAACAGAAACTCCTGCCATTGCCTAGTAGGGCCAAAAAATGGACTATCATCGGGTTTTTCATATTTATCTCACAAACTTGCTGTAAATAATGTCTATCATTCGCATGCATACAGCTTTGTAAACAGATACTGTTTACCAAATTCTTTCAAATGTATTACCTCACTTAATGCTGACAAGATAACCACCGAAGGAGGGCTCTCTTAGTGTCCCTAGTTGAACTGATGAAGAGGACAGGAAACTGAAGTGACCAGTTCAAGGTCAGTCAGTTAGACTGCAGGGGTCTTCTGCTGCCAGGCCGGGCACATGAGGGTTGGGTTGGGTGGCTCGTATTATCAGTAGATGACTAGCATTTTTATTCTTTTTTTTTTCTTTTGAGATGGAGTCTCTCTCTGTCGCCCAGGCTGGAGAGCAGTGGTGGGATCTCGGGGTCACTGCAACCTCTGCCTCCCAGGTTCAAGCAGTTCTCCTGCCTCAGCCTCCAGAGTAGCTGGGATTACAAGGAGCGCACCACCATACCTGGCTTATTTTTATATTTTTAGTAGAGACGTGGTTTCTCCTCTGTTTCTCTTTTTTTTTCCTTTTCTGTCAGTGCTTCTTGCTGTGGCTGATATTACCAAGACAGAGGAAGAACCAATGTCCTCAGTTTGCTTCTTCCTAAAGAGTTTATCCTATTGAGTGCCCCAAGACTTGCTTGCCCCTTGGAAGCCATTTGCCATTTCCTATATCACTGTCTTCCCAAGAATCCTGTGAAGTAATGCAGGCATCCTATGTCCAAAGTGACCAGCTGGGTCAAGGCAAAGTTGAGCTGCTTAATTGGAAGTTCCACTTTTTCTTTTATCACAGATCATCCCTGATACCAGCCAAAAGCAACTGTGCTGCCCATTTGAGCAAGGGCAGTGAAGCTCACAAAAGGCTCATGAAGTTTACAGCACACAAAGGGCTTTCATATCTCTCACCTTAACAATCCCTAGCAGGCAAGGCCATCCTGTTATTTGTGACTGAGGCTGGAGCGCAATGGCATGATCTTGCCTCACTGCAACCTCTGCCTCCCGGGTTCAAGCGATTCCCCAGACTCAGCCTCCCAAGTAGCTGGGACTACAGAAGCCCACCACTTTGCCTGGCTAATTTTTGTATTTTTAGTAGAGATGGGATATCACCATGTTGGTCAGGCTGGTCTGGAACTCCTGACCTCAGGTCATCTGCCTGCGTTGGCCTTCCAAATTGCTCAGATTACAAATATGAGCCACTCTGCCGGCTCCATCCTGTTATTTGTATCAACTATTTAGTATAAATGAGGAAACTGAGTTCTAGAGACCACACAGAGTTAGTAAGCGACACGGTAAGAATGACAGTCTGGTTTTGTTCAAGTTGAATCCAAGCTTAGTCCATGCTTTTTCCAGGACACCATGCCTTTACTCCCCTCCCTGACAAAAAAATAGATATGAAACATTCAGCAACCCTGAAATTGTTGATTTACTGTGGTGCTCCCTCCTAGGATAATGCACCTTATAGATCTGTTTTCCAGGCACCATTTGAGCATCTGGCAAATGGGAGGATCTTTCCTCATGGCAGCTGGAAACCAGCAAGTAAAACATTTACCAGGTTATTGACATAATGAGTCTGGGTGTTTGTTTAGGTATCAGGCAGTTATTTATTGCTTTTTAACACTTTTTGAAATGAAAATAAATGTGAGAATAAGCCCCTAAATTGTCCTAATAAAATATCAAGACTAATCAATACTTGAGTATGATAGATTTATAATCCTGGGAGGGACTGCAGAGGGGAGCCATTAGTTCCGTCTGACTGCATAATGGGGTTGGAGGCTTACAGGATGGGAAGGTTTTTAGGAGGCCTCTGAGGAGGAACCGGAGGAGGGGCTAGAGCAGGAGTTAGTCAGTAGGTGAAGAATCAGGAACTTCTCACTGGTGGTCTCATGTCAGTTACAGGACACCTTGTTGACACCCAAGGGCAACAGCATATTTTAGCCACTTGTAAATGAGATTGCCTTCTAAGAAAGGAACTATCAACTAGGATGGAGCCAGAGATATGCAAATCTCTGGTAAAGACAGAACAACTGACTAGGTCAAGGCCCTCCACAATTTTAGCATTTCTAAAGAAAGACTGCGTCCATCTAATGGAGACTGGAGTCATTCCTGGAATTTTGGAAAACAGGAACTATTATTGATGGGGACTTGGAGTCTTTATTAAGGTACTAACTTTTAGATCACATGACCATAGCATAGGATGCTCCAAGATGGTAATGTGGCTTCTCAAGGGCTGGTCTGTCTACAGGGAGAACATCTCCCAGTCCTGCCCCTTGGGACCAGGAGCCTGCTGAAGCTGGGCACCTGTGGGAGCAGTTAGTGGGCAAGAAAAGCTTGGGAGGACGAAGTGAGCATCAGTTGTAAGGAGGAAGGAGGATGGAAACCAGACTGACAACTGGGTTTGATCAACCAAAGATCACAGTGACCTTGTTAAGAACTGCTTTGGGAGTAGGATGGGCCTGATGTCAGTTTTGGAGCTGTGTAGGGAGAGCTAAGGCCATAGCTGGAGCGGAAGTGGGGTGAAGGGATTACTTACTTTTTTTTTTTTTTTGAGACGGAGTCTCGCTCTGTCGCCCAGGCTGGAGTGCAGTGGCGCGATCTCGGCTCACTGCAAGCTCCGCCTCCCGGGCTTACGCCATTCTCCTGCCTCAGCCTCCCGAGTAGCTGGGACCACAGGCGCCGCCACCTCGCCCGGCTAGTTTTTGTGTATTTTTAGTAGAGATGGGGTTTCACCGTGTTCGCCAGGATGGTCTCGATCTCCTGACCTCGTGATCCGCCCGTCTCGGCCTCCCAAAGTGCTAGGATTACAGGCTTGAGCCACCGCGCCCGGCCAGGGATTACTTACTTTTTAATGTTTCAGTGTGAGAGATTTGGGCATGTTTGGATGTTGACGGAAACGGCTGGTGGCGAGTTGATTGCAGATACCTTAGGGAGAGGAGATGTTTGTTAGTGTGATGCTCCTGGGCAGATGGATGGGGAGGTGGCAGACTTAGGTGAAAGGGAGAAGAGAGGCAGGCCTGGAAGTGTGGATGAGGAACACTGGGACTGTAAGATGGAGTCTTCTTTGCTCAGGGTGAATGAGCCTGTTTGGGGTGGGTGCAGCTGTTAGTTTGAGGAAGGGGTGGAGGGGCTTAGAACCCATTGTTGAGAGAAATGTAGGGATGCATCTCCAACAGGGGAGAGAAAAAGCTTCCTAAAGTATGTTTCAGGCCCAGCATGAGCCCCCTCTCCCCAGTTCATCTGTAAGGGCCAGCCTCTGCCAAGAAACACAGTGTCTCTCTGCCATCAATGATGCAACCGTGAGTAAGAGGCACTGAATCCTGTTTCCGACATCAAAATGAAAGTGATATGAGACACAGAGCCATTGTGAAATCTAGACAAATCTTTCTTTAACTATTTCTCATTTAGCACATGGCTTTGCCCACCCTGTGTCTTCATTTTCCCAAAGGTGGGCAACTCACTGAGGGCCCTCAGCCCTTGCTCAGCTCACAAGCGGGGCCTCAGGTCTATAAACCGTTTCAGGAGGAAAGGGAAGCAGGATGAGGAAACAAGGCTCCGATGCCAAGCAGTGGAGAGCCCGGAAAGACCACATTTCCAAGAATTCCAGGCCTGGAAGTAGGAGCTGCTGAGCGCTTCTTTAAGCCAACCCATTAGGTATCAATGAGATGAACAGGACAATTACTCTGGGGTCAGTTACTCCCCTTCCAGAAGGAATCTTCACTGTGCTTACTCATTGCCAGCAGGAATCCTTTAAATGCCAAGCTTCCTAGTGCATTTCATGAGGATTTTAATGTCCACAAACACAATTTCAGGATCATCTCCTGGGCATGATTAACAGGGCCACTTGGATGAGCCACTTTTCTTGGAGGGAGCTTGAGACTGGAATGGGGTTCTTACGCCTAGAAATGTATAGGAAGAACTTTTTTTGACCTAGAAACTCCCTTCTCCAGCAGGTGGATTTGTGACCTTCCCCTCCCCAAGACTTGCTTTGGGCTTGGGTAGAAGGAGAGCAGATTCCCAGAGATGGTCCTGGTTTATGGAAAAGGAATGGATCTTATTGGTGACTAGAAATCCCAGCTGTGGTAGCAAGAGGAAGCTGTACATTTTATTTAGACTGGATTTGTGACGTGCTGGCAACATGTGAAAAATAACAGATAACGTAGATTTGTGCATGCCGTCTCAGGGGCTAGCATTGCAGTGGAGAAGGGCCAAAATGCCAGGATCCCAGTTCCACCAGTTTTGACAGTGTAACTTTGGACTACTGTTTCTCTTATCTGGGAAAGGTCATAATAATACCCTGAGGGTCATTCCAAAGATCGGAGTAATTTAATTTGAAGTTCTGTGAAAATTAAGGGATCCATTACAAATGTTAATTCTCTTTTGAAAAAAATCTGTATTATTTTATCATTATTGTTGTTTTCTTCGGTAGAGACAGGGTCTCACTATATTACCCAGGCTGGTCTCATATTCCTGGCCTCAAGCAATCCTCCTACCCTGGCCTCCCAAAATACTGGCATTACAGGAGTGAGCCACCACACCCAGCCTTAATTCTTATAGGCAGAGGCTACACATAAGTATAAAGTTTCAAGAATTGAGGTGTGGACAACATTCATTTATTCTTTAAACTTTTTTTTATTTTTTGGAGATGGAGTCTTGCTCTATCACCCAGGCTGGAGTGCAGTGGTGCGATCTCAGCTCACT
Organism: Theropithecus gelada; assembly: GCF_003255815.1. Classification (NCBI taxonomy): domain Eukaryota; kingdom Metazoa; phylum Chordata; class Mammalia; order Primates; family Cercopithecidae; genus Theropithecus; species Theropithecus gelada. The sequence continues at coordinate 33,461,909 of NC_037683.1, read as the reverse complement.
GCAACCTCTGCCTCCTGGGTTCAAGTGATTCTCCTGCCTCAGCCTCCTGAGTAGCTGGGATTACAGGCACCCGCCACCATGCCTGGCCCAATTTTTGTATTTTTAGTAGAGATGAAATTTCACCATGTTGGCCAGGCTGGTCTCAAACTCCTGACCTCAGGTGATCTGCCTGCCTCAGCCTCCCAAAGTGCTGGGTTTACAGGTGTGAGCCACTCTGCCCGGCTATATTCTTCAAACTTCTGATGTCACTTAGAGTATAGGAGGCACCATGCCAGATGCTTGGGATACAGAAACAGTTAGATGTAAATCTCTGTCCTGAAAATGCCAAACATAGTGGGGGAGGTGGAAAGTAGTGATTTCAATAAAAATATAGTACAGTTTGAGCATCCTTAGTTCAAAAATTCAAAATCTGAAACTTTTTTTTTTTTTAGATGGAGCCTGGCTCTGTTGCCCAGGCTAGAGGGCAGTGGCGTGATCTCAGCTCACTGCAAACTCTGCCTCCTGGGTTCAAGCAATTCTCCTGCCTCAGCCTCCTGAGTAGCTCGGATTACAGGCATGTGCCACCATGCCAGCCTAATTTTTGTATTTTTAGTAGAGATGGGGTTTTGCCATGTTGGCCTGGCAGGTCTCGAACTCCTGACCTTAGGTGATCCATCCGTCTCAGCCTCCCAAAGTGCTAGGATTACAGGCCTAAGCGACCATGCCTGGCCAAGATCGGAAACATTTTGAGTGCCATCATAACACCACAAGTGGAAAATTCCACACCCGTCCTAATGTGATAGGTCACAGTCAAAACTATTTCATGCACACAATTGTTAAAAATTTTGTATAGAATTGCCATAGGCTATGTGTATAAGGTGTATATGAAACATAAATGAATTTTGTGTTTAGACTTGGGTCTCATCCCCAAGATATCTCATTATGTGTATGCAAATATTCCCAAATCTGAAAAATCTGAAATCCAAAACACTTCTGGTCTAAAGCATTTCAAATGAGGGGTACTCAACCTGTATGTGTTGTGAGAGCAAGGGGTAAAAGATGCACTCTGGTTTGGGGATGGGATTCCCATGTGACCAGAGCTGACTTTTGAGCGGGCTCATTGGAGGCTGCGGAGGGAAGAAAGGCCTTGCAGGTAGAGGCCGGGTGCGGTGGCTCACGCCTGTAATCCTAGCACTTTGGGAGGTCGAGGCGGGCGGATCATGAGGTCAGGAGATTGAGACCATCCTGACTAACACGGTGAAACCCTGTCTCTACTGAAAATACAAAAAATTAGCCGGGCGTGGTGGCGGGCGCCTATAGACCCAGCTACTCGGGAGGCTGAGGCAGGAGAATGGCGTGAACCCGGGAGGCGGAGCTTGCAGTGAGCCGAGATCGCATCAGTGCACTGTAGCCTGGGCGATAGAGCGAGACAAAAGAAAAAAAAAAAAAGAAAAAAAAAGAAAGGCATTGCAGGTAGAAGCAGCTGCATGAGGAATGGAACAGGATGCGCCATGGAACTCCTGGCCTCAAGTGATCCACCTGCCTCCGCCTCCCTAAGTGCTGGGATTACAGGCGTGAGCCACCACACCCAGCCATGTTTCTTTGTTTTTTGAGAGAGGGTCTTACTCTGTTGCCTAAGCTAGAGTGCAGTGGTGCCATCATCGCTCACTGCAGCCTCGACCCCCAAGTGATCCTCCCACTTCAGCATCCCAGATAGCTAGGACTACAGGCGCATGACACCACACCTGGCTAAATTTTTACCTTTTTGTAGAGACAGGGTCTCGCCATGTTGCCCAGGCTAGTCTGTAGCTCCTGGCCTCAAGTGATCCTCCTATCAGCCTCCCAAAGTGGGATTATAGGTATGAGCCACCACGCATGGTCTCAAAACTATGTTTGGATTCAAACAAACAAAATTTTTTTGTTGTTTATAAAATATTAAGCCAGCTGCGGTGGCTCACGCCTGTAATCCTGGCACTTTGGGAGGCTGAGGCAGGTGGATCTCCTGAGGTCAGGAGTTTGAGACCAGCCTAGCCAACATGGTGAAACTCCATCTCTACTGAAAATACAAAACTGAGCTGGGTGTGGTGGTGCACTCCTGTAATCCCAGCTACTTGGGAGGCAGAGGCAGGAGACTCCCTTGAACCCAGGAGGCAGAGGTTGCAGTGAGCCGAGATTGAACCACCGCACTCCAGTCTGGGTTACAGGGCAAGACTCTGTCTCTTAAAAAAAAAAAAAAAACAAAAAACTTGCCATTGAGGTGTAGGTCTTTCCTTCCTTTTACCCCTTTAGGCTCAGCGTTCAGCTGACATCAGCCAGTGTAGAAGGCTCAACTTGTGGTTCATCTCTATGCCAAAATATTCTTGATCTTTGTACCTCTAAACCATCTACTTCTACTAAAAATACATGTATAATTATGCATTTAACTTATGCCCAAATAATTGTTTCTCCTGGTTAAAACAGAATTTCCTTAGTTCTGATGACAGAACCAACAATTCCTAGGTGTGTTTACTGCCCTGAGCTTTGGGTCTGTATTAGTAAAATGGGTATAATAATATAGGCTTCAGATCAAAAAGCCATAGTATAGGTCCCACACAGTGGCTCATGTGTGTAATTAGAGTACTTTGGGAGGCCAAGGCAGGAGGACTGCTTGAGCCCAGGAGTTCAAGATCCAACCTGGACAATACAGCAAAATCCTGTCTCTCAAAAAAAAAAAAAAAAATTAGCTGGATATGGGAGCACACACCTGTGGTTCTAGGCACTTAGAAGGCTGAGGCAGGAGAAATTTTTTTTTTTTTTGAGACAGTCTTGCTCTGTTGCCCAGGCTGGAGTGCAGTGGCGCAATCTTGGCTTACTGCAAGCCCTGCCTCCTGGGTTCATGCCATTCTCCTGCCTCAGCTTCCCAAGTAGCTGGGACTACAGGCGCCCGCCACCACGCCCGGCTAATTTTTTGTATTTTTAGTAGAGACGGGGTTTCACTGTGTTAGCCAGGACGGTCTCGAACTCCTGACCTCGTGATCCACCCACCTCGGCCTCCCAAAGTGCTGGGATTACAAGCATGAGCCACCGCGCCCAACAGGAGAAATCTCTAGCCTCGGAATTTGAGGTTATTGTGAGCTCTGATCAGGCCACTGCACTCCAGCCAGGATGACACAGACCCTACCTATCTCTGTTTTCGTTTTGAAATGGTCTCATTCTGTCACCCAAGCTGGAGTGCAGTGGTGTGCTCATGACTCACTTCAGCCTTGACCTCCCAGGCTCAAAATCTCCCACCTTAGCCTCCCAAGTAACTGGGACTACAGGCATGAGCTACCACAAACAGCTGATTTTTTAAAATTTTTATTTATTTATTTTTTTTGAGACAGAGTTTCGCTCTTGTTGCCCAGGCTGGAATGCGATGGCACAATCTCAGCTCACTGCAACCTCCGCCTCCCGGGTTCAAGCGATTCTCCTGCCTCAGCCTCCCAAGTAGCTGGGATCACAGGCATGCGCCACCACCCTGGCTAATTTTGTATTTTTAGTAGAGACGGGGTTTCTCCATGTTGGTCAGGCTGGTTTTGAACTCCCGACCTCAGGTGATCAGCCCACCTTGGCCTCCTAAAGTGCTGGGACTTGTACAGGCGTGAGCCACCGCACCCAGCCTAATTTTTAAATTTTTTTGTAGAGACAGGGTCTCCCTGTGTTGCCCAGACTGGTCTTGAACTCCTAGGCTCAAGCAGTCCTCCAGCCTCAGCTTCCCAAAGTGTTGGGATTACAGGCGTGAGCCACCTTGCCCAGCAAACATTTTTTAAAAAGGAAAAACCATGGTTTTATATCAGGTACTCTCCGTGGTTTCAGGCATCCACTGGGGATCCTGAAATGTATTCCTCTCAGATACTAGGGAACAACTGTACATGTCAGTTACTACCTTTTCCTGTGGCCATAAGAGCCACATCTGAAAGAACACAGAGAATAAAGAGAGAACCTGGTTTTGAAATTCACTTTCACAAGCTTGAGATCTGGGGCCAACTTATTTCACCCCTCTGGAGCCTCCTGCCTTGGCAGAATGAGGCTAAGACCTTGGAGCACTTGTGCTTACCTGGGCTGATATTGGAATCACCTGGGGCTCAGACCTACTTCATCCCCATGATTCTTATGTAATTGTTCTGGGATCCGGCTTTAGAAATCAGGAGTTCTAAAAACTCTCCAGGTGATTCTGTTGTGCAGCCAAAGTAGAGACCCTTCTAGAAGGAGCTTGTGGAGATCAAAAAAAACTAAGGCTGGGCACGGTGGCTCATGCCTATAATCTCAGCACTTTGGGAGACCGAGGTGGGTGGATCACTTGAGGTCAGGAGCTCGAGACCAGCCTGGCCAACATGGCGAAACCCCGTCTCTACTAAAAATACAAAATTTAGCCGGGCGTGGTGGCGCGCGCTATAATCCCAGGTACTCGGGAGGTTGAGGCACAAGAATCACTTGAACCCGGAAGGCGGAGGTTGCAGTGAGCTGAGATTGCGCCACTGCACTTCAGCCTGAGAGGATAGTGAAACTGCATATCAACAAACAAACAAAAACAAACAAACAAAAATCAAAACTATGTGAAGGGCTTTGTCAAGGCTGAAGGACTTTTGAAACCTGTTTTCCTGTGCTAGCTCTGAATTCTTTTTTCAAAGAAAAGCAAGTTCTGTAATTAAAAAAAGAAAAAGAAAAAAAAACTCCCTTACAGTGCAGACTATCATTGAAAGCAGACTCTTGCTAATGCTTCATCTTTGGCTCCAAAGGAAATCCATCCCTACCCTAGTTAATAACTTATAATAGGGCTTTTCCTGGGTGAAGCAGCATTGGTCTGGTCATCAGAGTGCTCTCCCCAGCCCTCCGGAAGCTACGGATTTGCAAGCCATGAGCACCCTGTATGAGGGGAGATAAAGGGAGATTGTGGGGCAACAGAAGAGATGGGGTTAATGTGAAGTTTGAGTTTCCAAGGAGCAATGTGGTCTGGGACACAGCTGTCAGAATACTTTGAGATTCAAGAAAGTCCATTGTAGGGAGAGTGTGCTGAGAGGTGCTGGGGAGGTAGGCTGGTTTGTGCAGACCCTGCACTTTGAAGCTCTGACAGTAAGAGGAGTTAGCAGTTCATGCACCCCTCCTATCTTCTCCCACTGATTTGTGCATTGCCGTCTTGTCATAAGAATCACAAATACAGATGCTTTGTTAGATCCCCAAGCCTTAAGGTTCTATATCTGGACCTAACTCCAATAGACTTCCATCAAGTTAAGTCCTGTTGATCAGTCAGTCCAGTTGATCAGATTTTCATGACTGGCATCATCCTCTGGGCTTCACCTGGGGTAGCAGATTGGAACTTATCGAGAGCTTTGTGATGATAGTAACTTGTTCACAAGCAGACCTTACGTTTGCTAGTGAGATTCCCAATGTTTCTTTAAGCTCCATGGCCCCAATCTCACCAACTAGATTCCTGTCCTTTCTTACCACTTTGAGATTAGGTCAAGTCTGTTTTGATCAATGCAAGCAAGTAATCCCATCCATGCAACCATTTATTCACGAAGTCATCCATCCATTTAATTCCCCATTCATCTACCAACTGTCACACGCTCATTTTCAATCCATCTATTTCTCCATCCATCCTTTTTTTTTTTTTTTTTTTTTTTTTGAGACAGTCTCAGTCTGTCACCCAGGCCGGAATGCAGTGGCACGATCCTGGCTCACTGCAACCTCCGCCTCCCTGGTTCGAGTGATTCTTGTGCCTCAGCCTCCTGAGTAGCTGGGATTACAGACACATGCCACTACACCCAGCTAATTTTTGTATTTTTAGTAGAGAGGGGGTTTCACCATGTTGGCCAGGCTGGTCTGAGACTCCTGACCTCAAGTGATCCACCTGCCTCGGCCTCCCAAAGTGCTGGGATTATAGGCGTGAGCCACCACTCTCGGCCATCCATTCATTTTTATCTATCTGTTTACTCATCCATCTAATCATCTCCCTGCTCACTCACTCTTCAGCTACATTCAAGTTCCTAGTCCCCAAAGAGCTTGTTTGATATTTTTGTTATTATCCCATGGACATAGACTCACTGCATTGTAGCCATTTTATGATTACTTAATCAGTTGAATCACTATTTGCCAAGATTTGGGGGCTTTCTCTGTGCGGTTATTACTGGGGATACAGTAATTAGCCTGAATTGAATCTCCAAGTTTGAGTAAGCATTTTACAGGTGCAGAAATTACAGCTGATTCTTGAACAACGTGGCACTGAACTGTGCAGGTCTACTTCTAGGAGGATTTTCTTCTGCCTCTGCCACCTCTGAGACAGCAAGACCAACCCCCTGCTTCCTCCCCCTCCTCAGCCTATTCAGTGTGAAAATCACAAGGATGAAGACCTTTATGATGATACATTTTCACTTAATGAATAGTAGGTATATTTTTTCTCTTATTTATTTATTTATTTATTTATTTATTCCAAACAGGGTTTTGCTCTGTCACCCAGGCTGGAATGCTGTGGTATGATCACGGCTCACTGCAGCCTCGATCTCCTGGGCTCAAGTGATTCAATCCTCCTAACTCAGCCTCCTGAGTAGCCGGGACTAGAGACATGTGGCACCGTGCTTGACTACTTTTGTAATTCTTGTAGCGACAGGGTCTTGCTGTGTTGCCCAAGCTGGTTTTGAACTCCTGGGCTCAAGGGTCTGCCCACCTTGGCCTCCGAAAGTGCTGGCATTGTAGGCATCAGCCACCATGTCCAGTGGCTCATGCCACCCAGTGGGTCAGTGGATAGATAGATAATTGTTTTTCTAACTTTATTGTAAGAATACAGTATATAATACATATAACCTACAAAATATGTGTTAATCGACTACATTATCAGAAAGGCTTCTGGCCAACAGTAGGCTATTAGTAATGAAGTTTTGGGGGAGTCAGGATTTTTGTGGATTTTTGACTATGTGGGGTTGTGGGAGAGGTTGGCTGTCACAACTCCTGTGTTGTACAAGGGTCAACGGTAGAGCTAAGTGTGGGAAAAAGCCTTCCAGGCACAAGGAATAGCTAGTGCAAAGTCTTGGAGGTGAGAGCCAGTGTGGCTTACTGGAAGCTGTGGGTAGTTTCTAATGTCAGGGTAGCAGGATGGGAGGCAGAGAGCCTCCAGCAATCAAGACTGGAGAGATGAGAGAAGGCCAGTTGGTAAAGGGTGCTGTGTGTCATGCCAAGAAGTCTAGAGCTGTTGGAGGAATTTCAGCTTGCAGTTGCATCTGAAATTGACTTGACTATTTTGTTCGAAACCAGAAATGGTTGATCTCTCCAGGTTCAGTAGATGGAAGATCTCAGAGACACATTTCATAGACTGGGCCTGGGAACCAGGACTGCTGGACTGTGGGGCCAGTGTTCTCTTCTACCACCCTGTGCTGCCACCCCTCCTTCTGACTCATTCTCCTTTTCCCCATATCTAATCTCTTTCATTCCTCAGTTTCTAATACAGGTCTGTAAATCCAGTCAGAGCTCAATAAATGTTTGTTGAATGACTCACTGATTCCTGTGGAAGACATGTACATGCATGTATGCACGCACATGGGAGGCCTCTTTGAATTTCTTCCACCACTCCAGGCCCAGTTAGAGTTGCACTGGTAGAAAGGGAATGGATTAGCAACTGAAAAAATCAGGCTGTGGACTCTGGGTCGCCCACTGACAGGCCATGTCTCTTGGCCAAGTCTCCATGTGCTCTCCAGGCCTCTGCTGCCGCACATCTGTGAGATGGAATTGGTGGCCTCTGACCTGGGGTATTTGGGAGCTGTGGATAAGTCCGTGCTGAGAAAAGGCTTTGTTGCTGTCGAGTGCTTTACATTCACAAGGTAATGTTCCCACTCCTCTCCTAGTTTAGGAGACTGTCATGTTGTATTTCTTTTGTTCTTGTTTTGTTTTGTTTCTAGACTGAGTTGCTCTGTTGCCCAGGCTGGAGTGCAGTGGCGCAATCTCTGTTCATTGCAACCTCCGTCTCCTGGGTTCAAGCGATTCTCATGCGTCAGCCTCCCCAGTAGCTGGGATCATAGGGGCCACCACCACACCTGGCTAATGTTTTTGTATCTTTAGTAGAGATGGGGTTTCACTATGTTTACCAGGCTGGTCTTGAACTCCTGACCTCAAGTGATCTGCCTACCTTAGCCTTCTAAGGTGCTGGGATTACAGGCGTGAGCCACCATGCTTCATGTTGTATTTGGATAATGAAAAAAACCCCTCGATGCTGCTGTATCAATCATGGTCCCAGCAGGGTACAGAGGATACCTTTGGGGGTATTTAATAAAGCAACTTTTATGGAAGGTTGGTAGGGCTTGGGAAAACCAAAAAGCATTACTTTGAGACTGATAACAGAGGGCACCTCATCCACTTCCCCTGGCTTGAAGGGTCAAGAGGAAGGAGAGAGGGAGAGCAGGGGATATACATACCAGCCTTTCTCCTCACCTCCCATCTCCTGCCAGTGTCTTCCATAGGCAGAATCTGACCAGAAGCCAGGGTCAAGGTTATCATGAATGTGGTCCATGAAGTTCAACTGCCTGGGACACAGAGCAAAGTGCTGAAATGTGCAGAGTGGATCTGGGGGTCAGATGAGAGGTGTCCAGCACCCCATCCTACTCACATTTGTTCTCCCTCCCCTCCAAAGATGTTCCCATTGCTGTAAGTGCCCTTGCAGACCCATCTTTATCTGCATCACTCCTACCTGTCAGTCTTTCAGTCAGATCTGCTTCCTCCAAAAAACCTTCCTGGGCTCCTTCCCATCACAGGTTTTTTTTTTTTTTTCTTTTTTTGGAGACAGAGTCTCACTCTGTCACGCAGGCTGGAGTGCAGAGGCCCAATCTCAGCTCACTGCAACCTACAACTTCTGAATTCAAGCAATTCTCCTGCCTCAGCCTCCCAGGTAGCTGGGACTACAGGCACACGCCACCATGCCCAGCTAATTTTTGTATTTTTAGTAGAGACAGGGTTTCACCATGTTGGCCAGGCTGGTCTCGAACTCCTGACCTCAGGTGATCTGCCCACCTCAGCCTCCCAAAGTGCTAGGGTTACAGGCATGAGCCACCGTGCCTGGCCCCATCACAGTATTTGTCATACTGTGGGGATAATTTGTTCTCTGGGAACAGGAACTCTATCTTTCTTTAGTCACCTCAAGCCTGTGCCTAGCACAAGATCCGTGTGGAGCGAACCCTAGAAAGTGTTTGTTGCTCCGAGATGAACTCTGACCTTGAAGCACAGTGCTTCGTTGGTTTCTCCTCTCCTACAAAACTTTTGGCAGTTCCCCATTTTCTGCAAGTCATACAAATCCCAAACCCTTTTCTCTGCTGTCTGAGGAGCCTCACCATCTGCCCTTATTGTCAGATCTCTGACCCCCGGCGCCCGAGACAATCAGTGGGCTGAGTTCGGGGATTCCTGTCTTCCATTGCCATGTGTGAGACCGCCTGTGATTCATTCCCATTTGGCTTGTTTTGGAAATTAGCATTTCTCGGCGACGCACCTGATACAGGGTCACTTAGGCAACTCTGGTAGTTTGGGAGAATCGGAACTGACAGCACAACAGTACTTTAAAACACACATTCTCCTCCCCATCCAAACACACTTATCTCCTCTATTACCCAGATGATGGGCTGTCCTCTCCAGCTCCGGGCTGAAAAGCTGCTAACTAGTCTCTGCCTGACTAGTTGCCTTGCGTGGGGTACTGGACAGGCAAAAGAGAGGTCTGTGGATTCATTGGTTACTTCTTTCAGTAGCCGTGACCTCAGATGAGAACCTTTGTTTCCTACTTTTTAAAAAATTATATTTTGGGGGCCAGGCATGGTGGCTCATGCCTGTAATTCCCAGCACTTGGAAAGGCCAAGGCAGGAGGATCTCTTGAGCCCAGGAGTTCAAGGCCACCTGGGCAACATAGTAATACCCCATCGCTACAAAAAATAAAAAATGAAAAAATGGGGCAGGAGGATCATTTGAGCCTGGGAGATGGAGGCTGCAATGAGCCGTGATTGTGTCACTGCACTCCTGCCTGGGTAACAGTGAAATCCTGTCTCCAAAACCAAATTTTTGTTCTAAATTTTCTTTTCTTGTATTATAGAGGACTAAATGTTACCTGTTTTTTCAAGAAGAGAGTCATATTATCCTCTTTCTGGGCAATTCTGGAAACCCCATGAGGATTTTATGCAGATACTTTAAATGGAATAGCCTTAAGGAAATGGAGTCTGCTGTACTGGAGACATCCCACTTTTTTTTTTTTTTTTTTTCTGAGGTGAGTCTCCGTCTGTTGCCCAGTCTGGAGTGCAGTGGCACGAACTCGGCTTGCTGCCATCTGGATTCAAGCGATTCTCCTGCCTCAGCCTCCTGAGTAGGTGGTACTACTGGCATGAGCCACCATGCCCAGCTAACTTTTGTATTTTTAGTAGAGATGAGGTTTCACCATGTTGGCCAAGCTGGTCTCCAACTCCTGACCTCAAGTGATCTGCTCGACTCAACCTCCCAAAGTGTTGGCATTACAGGCATGAGCAACTGTGCCTGGCCTCCATTTCGCATTGCTGTTAATTTTCTTTTCAGGCCGGGCGCGGTGGCTCACGCCTGTAATCCCAGCACTTTGGGAGGCCGAGGCGGGCGGATCACAAGGTCAGGAGATCGAGACCACGGTGAAACCTCGTCTCTACTAAAAATACAAAAAAATTAGCCGGGCGCGGTTGTGGGCGCCTGTAGTCCCAGCTACTCGGGAGGCTGAGGCAGGAGAATGGCGGGAACCCGGGAGGCGGAGCTTGCAGTGAGCTGAGATCCGGCCACTGCACTCCAGCCTGGGCGACAGAGCGAGACTCCGTCTCACAAAAAAAAAAAAAAAAAAAAAAAAAAATTTTCTTTTCTTCTTCTTCTTCTTTTTTTTTTTGTTTCTTTTGAGACAGAGTCTCGCTCTGTTGCCCAGGCTGGAGTGCAGTGGTACAAACACAGCTCACTGCAGCCTTAACCTCCTAGGCTCAAGCTATCCACCCACTTCAGCCTCCCAAGAAGCTGGACCACAGGCATGCATCATCGCACCTGGCTAACTAAAAGACTTTTTTTTTGTATAGACAGGGTCTTCCTATGTGTCCCAGGCTGGTCTCAAACTTCTGGGCTCAAGCAAGCCTGTCTGAGTCTCACAAAGTGCTGGCATTACAGGCATGAGCCACCACATCTGGTCCATTTATTTTCTTAATTATTTATTTATTTTTGAGGGTTTTTTTTTTCTTTTTTGTTTTGTTTGTTTGTTTCTTTTAGACAGGAGTCTCACTATGTTGTCCAGAATAGTCTTGAACCCCTGGGCTCAAGCGATCCACCTGCTTTGGCCTCCCAATATGCTGGGATTATAGGTGTGAGCCATTGCGTCTGGTCCCATTTCTTAAAGGCAATAGATTCCATTTCATTTGGTCTCTGCTGATGTGGGGCATTGGGTGTGCATATGTTATGTGTGTTGTATATGCAAATCACAAGTATTTCATATCCAATGAAAGTAATAGTAGATTTACCAAATATAATTTATGCTCATTTCTACGACTTAGAAATTAGACTTACCATCAGATCTTGTTATTTAATGCAATAACAAAGATGCCTATGCTATAATATCACAAATTTGGTTTTGAGTATTTTGATGATTGGATTTTTACACAACCTTTTCTTTGTCATCTTTTTTTTTTTTTTTTTTTTTTTAAGACAGGGTCTCAGTCTGTCAGCCAGGCTGGAGTGCAGTGGCGTGATCTCGGCTCACCACGACCTCTGCCTCCTGGGTTCAAGCGATTCTCTTGCCTCAGCCTCACAAGCAGCTGGGATTACAGGCGCCCACCACCATGCCCAGCTATTTTTTGTATTTTTAGTAGAGACGGGGTTTCACCATGTTGGCCAGGCTGGTCTCGAACTCCTGACCTCGTGATTTGCCCACCTCAGCCTCCCAAAGTGCTGGGATTACAGGCATGAGCCACCGCACCTGGCCGTGGCCTCGTTTTATATTTTAAATGACAAATACTATTATCGTTGTTGCTTTCATAGAGTCAATATTCACTTATGTTTACCCTTTTCCTTGCATTTCCATTATTTCATATGGAATTATTTTTCTTCTGCCTGAAGAACCTTATTGCACCTTCATTTAAAAAGCCTGTTTCCTTTTTTTTTCTTTTTTCTTTTCTTTTTGCCTTTTTTGTGAGACAGGGTCTCACTCTGTCCCAGGCTGAAGTGCAGTGGTACGATTTCAGCTCACTGCAACCTCCACCTCCTGGGCTCCAGCAATCCTCCCACCTCAGCCTTTCAGAGTAGCTGGGACTACAGACACGTGCCACCGTACCTCGTTAATTTTAAAAATATTTTCAGTAGAGACAGGGTTTTGCCATGTTGCCCAGGCTGGTCTCAAACTCCTGGGTTCAAGCAATCTTCCTGCCTCAGCCTCCCAAAGTGCTGGGATCACAGTTGTGAGCCGGTGGGCCTCGCCAAAAAACTTTCACTGGGTATGGAATTTTAGATTGGCAGTGTTTTCTGCCCTCGCCCCTTACTCCCAGCATTTAAAAGATGCTCGTATGTTGTCTCAACACATTGTTTTGAAAAGAGGTACATCCACAAACACAGACACACAAACCCTAAAATCCCTTAAGAATCCAGTCTTAGATTGGAGAAACACCCTCAGGGGAAACTGCTAGAACCCAAGTTTCTGATTACTGTTAACTACAGATGCTCCAGGAAAAACAGGAAGAAGTTTAGAAATACAAAGCAGGGGAAATTACATAAATATATATACATACATATATATACGTATACACAGGAATATAATAAAACAAATTTAGAGAAGCAGAGGAAGGAGAGGAAGAGCTCTGGGGCTTCAATCCCATCTGCCTTTGGTTTGTCCTGTGATTTTGAACAAATTCCTTCACCTCTTTGAACTTATTCTCATCTGTGAAATAGAGATAATAGTACCTGCCTTGTGAGATGTAATAATGGTGATAGGAAAGAAATATGGCTGGGCTTGGTAGCTCATACCTAACATTTTGAGAGGCCAAGGGGGAGGAACTGCTTGAGGCTAGGAGCTCAAGACCAACCTGGACAACACAGTCAGACCCAATTTTTTTTTTTTTTTTTTTTTTTGAGACAGAATCTTGCTCTGTCACTCAGGCTAGAGTGCAGTGGTGTGATCTTGGCCCACTGCAACCTCTGCCTCCCACCTTCCAGAGATTCTCCTGCGTCAGCCTCCTGAGTAGCTGGGATTACAGGCACACACTGCCACACGTGGCTACTTTTTTATTATTAGTAGAGATGGGATTTCACCACGTTGGCCAGGCTGGCCTCAAATTCCTGACCTTAGGTAATCTGCCTGCCTCGGCCTCCCAAAGTGCTTGGTTTACAGGTGTGAGCCACTGTACCCAGCCATGAGACCCCATTTTTACAACAAAATTAAAAAATTGGTCCTTTGGTGGAGCACACGTGTAGTTCTAGCTACTCAGGAAGCTGAGGCAGGAGGATTGCTTGAGCCCAGGAGTTTGAGGCTGCAGTGAGCTATGACTGTATCACTGAATGCCAACAAGACTGTCTCTAAAAAAAATAAAATGGTGGGTGCTGTGGATCACACCTGTAATCCCAACACTTTGGGAGGCCGAGGTGGGTGGATCACCTGAGGTCAGGAGTTTGAGACCAGCCTGGGCAATATAGCAAGACCCCATTGTTTACAAAAATAATTTTTAAAAAATTAGCTGGGCGTAGTGGTGCACTTGTAGTCCCAGCTACTCAGGAGGCAACATGGCAAAACCTCAACTCTACACAATACAAAAAAATTAGCTGGGCGTGGTGGTCTATAGTTCTAGCTACTTGGGGGGCTGAGGTGGGGGGGATTGTTTGAGCCCAGAAGTTCGAGGCTGCAGTGAGTTAAGATCGTGCCACTGTGCTCCTGACTGGGCAACAAGTAACACCCTGTCTTTAATAAAAAAGATACATGTGATGTGCCTTCTGCTGAGCCTGACCCTGCCTAACACAGCCAGGCCAGTTAATCAAAAAGGAAAAGAGGGAAGGAGGAGAGTGAGCTTTGTGCCTTCTGGGAAGTTAGAGGGGTAGGAAGTCACTTCACCTCCACACATGGCAACCTAGGGACAGTCCCCATGAGCCCGAGAGGATGCTGACCACCAGGAGTCTGGAATGCTCAGAGCTGGCACTCGGGGTCTGAACAACTGAGAAAAATCTGCTTGCTTGAGTGCCAAGACCTGGGCTCTTCAAAGGCCCCTGGTGCCCTGTGGTGGTCAGACTCCGTGGGGCATTGAGGTTAGACTTAGTCTGCTTCTTCTCCACTTAAGGGAAAACAGGCTGTTAATGGGGCTGCAGTGGTCGGGCCTGGAATTTCAAGGTCGTGTGGGCATCTTGTCCTCAACTCACCTGGGCCTGCCTGTGAGGCCCTGGAGATCCCCAGGCAGCAGGCTCAGACAGGGGTCACATTGGATGATCCTACCTGCTTTGCCGGTGGTCACGGCCGACTCCTAGGGTGAACAGTTTTTAAGAAGGCCCTCTCTCTCAGAAGGCCCATCCCACACTTGCACGCCCTTGAGAATGAGGTCCTCCTTAAAAATTCACTCTGGTTCTTCTCTTGCCTCGCTTAAGTCCAGGCCCTGGGTCAAGGAGTGAGAGGTGAACTCACAAGCCAGCTGTTCCCAGATTTGACTTCACACTGAACCACCTGAAAAGTGTGTGACAATGCAGAATTCCTCCTGAATCAGAATCTCTGCAAGGTAGGGCCTCAGAATCTGTATATGTCAATATTCTCTTGGGTCATTATCACAAGGCCAACCCCAGGCAGATCCAGGGATGGCCCTTGCAGAGAGCCCTGAGATTTAGGTAAATTCTGCAGATCTTTGCAGTTTATGAATCACTTTTCCATGCACAGAACTTACTTGATTTTCACAACATCCAGGGCATTTTTCAAAGAGGAAAATCACATCAGTGATCACGTGGCAGAGCCAGAAGCAGCACTGATTTATTCCATCAATCAGTCATTCACATTTTGCAAACATAGCTTAAATGTCTACTGGCCACCAACAAGGAAATTGTCACCTAGTAGGGCGTACATACATATATACACATAGACTACTTAAAATACGAGGGCTGGCCGGCGCGGTGGCTCACACCTGTAATCCCAGCTCTTTGGGAGGCTGAGGTGGGTGGATCACCTGAGATCAGGAGTTCGAGACCAGCCTGGCCAACATGGTGAAACCCCGTCTCTACTAAAAATACAAAAATTAGCCGGGCGTGGTGGCGGGCGCCTGTAATCCCAGCTACTCAGGAGGCTGAGGCAGGAGAATCACTTGAACCCGGGATGCAGAGGTTGAGTGAGCCAAGATGGCGCCATTGCAGTCCAGCCTGGGGGACAAGAGTGAGACTGCCTCTCAAACAAAACAAAGCAAAACAAACAAACAAACAAACACAACTAGGGCTGTGGAGTTCAGAGGAAGGAGAAGTAGGGAGTGTGTTGGGAGGAGGAGACCAAGCGGATTTCTTGGAGAAGTATTTGGGTCGGGGTTTTTTTTTTATTTTGAAACTAGGTCTCACTTTGTTACCCAGGCTAGAGTGCAGTGGCTTGATCTCGGCTCACTGCAGCCTCAACCTCCTGGGCTCAAGCGATCCTCCAGCCTCAGCCCCCACAAGTAGCTGGGACTACAGGCCTGTGCCACCATGCCCAGCTAATTTTTTTTTTTTTGTATTTTTGTAGTGATGGGGTTTTGACATGTTGCCCAGGCTGGTCTTGAACTCCTGAGTTCAAGCGATCTGCCCACCTCAGCCTCCCAAAGTGCTAGGATTACAGGTGTGAGCCATTGTGCCTGGCCTGGGTTGGGTTTTGAAGGTTGAATGTGATTTCCCCATTTGTGGAAAGACATTCTTGCAGTGGAAACTGCACATACAAAGTTGTGCTTTGTTGGGCTTGAGAAAGCCTTAATGTATTCAAGTAATGATAAATAGGTGAAACAGGGTCTCGCTATATTGTCCAGGCTGGTCTCAAACTCTTGCGCTCAAGCAATTCTCTTGCCTTGGCCTCCCAAAGTGCTAGGGTTACAGGTGTGAGCCACCACGCCCGGTCCCCAGTGCTTCTTAAACATAGTGTGCAAGTAGATTACCTGGGGATCTTGTTAAAATGCAGATTCTGATTTCATATATCTGGGATGAGGCGTTCTGAATTTTTAACAAGTTCCCAGGGGTATGCAGAGGCTACTGGTCCCTGAATTATACTTGAAGTAGAAATATTTTAGGTAGCTATACTTAAAGTCAGTGTGGAAGATCGGCTGAGGAGGGAAAAGACTAGACACAGGATAAATATCAAAAAAGGCACTGGGGGTGGTGGCTTCTTAAGAACACTGTTGCTTCTCCCGTTACTTTTGGAAGCAGCCCCCATCAGCCGTGGGTTATGTCATGCCCTGTATTTTCCCTTCCCAGAACAGGGCAGGAGATGGGAGGGGTCAGAACTCAGCTGTGCACACATCTGTACAGCTGGTGAATTTCGGAAACTGACATCACAATGCTCCTAGGGGATCGTCACAACCTACTGATATTCACTCCATCACAGGACTTGGAACAGTTTTGCTAGCAGAAAATACGACTCTCTTCTACGCTGTGGTAAAATAGTACAACCACAAGCCCAGGATCCATAGAATGTGATCAGCTGTTTCAGTAGTTTTCTGTTACTATTTGTGCAGTCTTCATTCTTGTCATCTCTAGCAGAAGAGTGGTGCCAGTTGCCAGAGGTTTGAGGAAAAAGAAGTCATGGGAGAATTTACATTTGAGAAAATTCCATTCATTGACTTAATTATTTCTGGGAATTCAGAAAAGACCACCATGATCCTTTAGCTGCGAAAACACTTAGGCCAGTTTTGGAAATGCTAGAATCCTGCAGGAGAAGCTTTTGAGAAATTCAGTACTGTGCAGTGTTGTAGCCCGAATACTTTGCTGGTATGTGAAGTTTTTGAAATATTGAACTGTGCTATAGCAACACAAGGTGAAATTAACACAAGGTGAAATTAACACATTATTTTCACCCCTGAAAATAATTACAACCAGAGAGACAGTTATGAATCTCACAGTCATCACCTTGCCACACTTACTCTTACATGTCAATGTTTTTTTGTTTTTTGTTTTGGTTTTGTTTTGCTTTCCTGGTCCTTATTCTAGGCAGCTTTATTTATTTATTTATTTTTTTGAGGCACTGGCAATTACATTCAATTCTGTGTTCTGCTTTTTCTGCTTAACATTGCAGCATAACTATTTTTCCATGCTGTTACCCAGACCCCATTAGAAAGTTCATGGGCTGTATAATTCACTGGCTAGATGTATCATAGTTCATGTAAACCTTGCTATTGGCCATTTCAGTCACATGATGCCATTAAAAATGGAATGAGCAACATTGTCAGTGGGAGTGTGACATGGTACAACTCTTTTGGGAAAGCGATTTGGCAATCTGTATCACAGGCCTGAAAAATGTTCATTGCCTTAGAGCTCGTCATTCCACTTCTGGGAATCTGTCATAAGGAAATAATCCAAAGTACAGACTTGGATTCATGCACTGAGATCGAAACTATATGTAATAGAGAAAAGTTTGAAACAACCTAAGTGTTTGAATATAGGAGTAGCATTATGTAAATGATTATATACGGCTCAATGGAATATTATGCAGCCATTAAAAATGTTTATGAAAAGTTTATAAATGAAAAATGCTTACATTATGATTGAAGTAAGCAGGACGTAATATTTTGTGCTATGGTCCCAGCTGTGTAAATACAGGCTACTAAGTATGCAGAGAAAAAGTTTGCAAGGAAACACACCAAAATATTAACAGTAGGTGTTGGGAATAGGAATGATTTTATTTTTCTTTCAACTTCTCATGGCTTTAAGAAAAACCAAAACAACCCCTTTATTTTGTTCTGATGAGAAGTTAATGCTTTCATTGAATAAAATTGCAACCATTAAAGAAATATGTCATGTAGAAAGGTAACCCTTATTCATTGCTCTATTTGCATTTCTCTAACACGTGTTTTCGAAATTAATTTATTATGAGACTATCAGACCAGACTATTTTTGAAGAAGCTGTACATATTCTTTTTGTCTTGTAGAATTGTTTTGCTTTTTTTTTTTTTTTTAAATAGATGTATCCTAAAACAAATTAAGTTCTATATAAGGCAATTGTAGTCAGCATTATGGTATCTAGACTTTTCTATATAAGAGAGAAGAGAAGAACAAGCGCAGCTACTAGGAAAATAGACCTGATTTTGCTTGTTATCAAATAGGCATTACTATCGAGTCTGGAATTTCTTTTTTCTTTTTTCTTTTTTTTTTTTGAGACAGAGTCTTGCTCTGTCACCTAGGCTGGAGTGCAGTGATACGATCTCAGCTCACTGCAACCTCCGTCTTCCAGGTTTAACTGATTCTCCTGCCTCACTCAGCCTCCCGAGTAGCTGGAATTACAGGCGTGCGCCACGAAGCCTGGCTAATTTTTGGTAGAGACAGGGGTTTCACCATGGTGGCCAGGCTGGTCTCGAACTCCTGACCTCAGGTGATCCACCCGCCTCGGCCTCCCAAAGTGCTGGAATTACAGGCATGAGCCACCAAGCCGGGCCAAGTCTGGAATTTCTTAGATGTGGAGTAAAGTCAGTCTGTTAACCAGGTCCTTGTTATTCTAGATAATTCTTATTGATTCAAAAATTGTTTTTCTGTGAGTTCCTTCAGAACGAGGTCATATGAGCTTTACATCTCTCTTTCTCCCATATCACACGGGGCTTGCTCAGTAGCAGGCACGTAATTAAACTTACAAAAGGACTGAAAGTTTGACGCATGATTCTTTCTTCTCCAGGAGAAAGGGTTACTGAGAGATCATGTTCACAAATTAACATGCAATAGTGTAAAAAGGTGGCAACATTGAAGAACCTTACTGAATAACCCAGTATGGACCACGTTTTGCAATAGGCACTTAATTTCTCTCAATCCTTTCAATATCTCCTTGAAACAGGTACTATTAGCCCTCAGTTTACAGATAAGAAAACTGAGGCTGAGGTTTGCACAGCCAGTGAGTGGGCAGACGGGCTTTTAATCTATTAATATATCTGTCTGACTCCACAACCTCTAACCTTTCCACGGGGCAGGAGAGGCGCCAGATGAGTGACTCAGGAAATAGGGTCATAGGTCTCCCTCTTCTGAGGCAAGTGTCCTTTCATGCCAGGCAGCTAATCAAAGGTCCCTGTTTTATTTATTATTGCCTGGCTATCTTCTGTTCTGCATTCCATGAGCGAGTAAGCTCGTAAAGGGTGAGGCATTTTCTTTCTGTCTTGTAATCACAGCACATTGGCACCTCTCTGTCCAATTAGAGGATTGATTTCTATTCCTTAGTCTACATGCTGAGGTCTGTGCCTGACCAACATAATCCCTCCCCTGAACAATATAAAACAGGCCAGGGGCTGGGCGCCATGGCTCAAGCCTGTAATCCCAGCACTTTAGAAGGCTGAGGTGGACCCGATTGCTTAAGCCCAGAGTTCGGGACAACCTGGGCAACGTGGTGAAACCCCATCTATATAAAAAATATAAAAATTACCCGGGCATGGGGGCACACCCCTGTAGTCCCAGCTACTCAGGAGACGGAGGTCAGAGGATCTCTTGAGACTGGGAGGTAGAGGCCGCAACGAGCCGTGATTGTACCACTGCGCTCCAGCCTGGGCGACAGAGTCCAACCCCATGTCAAAAAAAAAAAAAAAAAAAGCAAAAAACAAAAAGCAGACCAGGATGCTTCCCTACCAAAGAGCATTGAGAAATGATGAGCTTTTCCATCCTTGTCTTTCCTGAGCATATCTGCTCAGTGTCACCAGGTAGTGACTGTTCATTTGAAAGACAGGAGAGGAGCAAGCCCACAGAGCTAGATTTGTGGAAAGAGTAACACATTCAAAGGGCATAACTCTGAACTCATTTACTTAAAAAATTTACAGTCGATTTTCATTATTTGTGGCAGCTGTTTTCTGTAGAGTTGCAATGAACACTGAATTACTGAATACTAAATGGTCGCTCCCAGGGGATATCCTGGGTAAGGTCCCTTTGAGTCTCTGGTCACAATGTTTTCACCCACCAATCAATATATAACTGTGTTGTATGTGTGATCCTGTTTAAAGACACCTTATTTAGGCTGGGTGTGGTGGCTCAGGCTTGTAATCCTTGCACTTTGAGAGGCCGAGGGGGGCAGATCACCTGAGGTCAGGAGTTCAAGACCAGCCTGGCCAACATGGTGAAACCCTGTCACTATTAAAAATACAAAAATTAGCCAGGTGTGGTGGCACATGCGTATAATCCCAGCTACTAGGGAGGCTGAGGCAGGAGAATAACTTAAACTCCGGGAGGCGGATATTGCGGTGAGCTGAGATCGCACCACTGCACTCCAGCCTGGGTGACAGAGCGAGACTCTGTCTCAAAGAACAAAAAAAATAAAATAAAGGCACCTTATTTAATATATCTTGTTGATTCATTAACATTGAATTCACAGCCTACAGCAATATAACTAATGCCTGCATAAAGCTTATTTATAATGCACATCACAGCCTTCTTATGCTTGGAAACACCAGACAGCACTTCAGCACTGTTCCTGGAGACCGTGTGAAACAGCCAAATTACCAACAAAAAGCACCAACAGCTGGGCGCAGTGGCTCACGCCTGTAATCCCAGCACTTTGGGAGGCCAAGGTGGGCAGATCACCTGCGGTCAGGAGTTTGAGACCAGCCTGGCCAACATGGTGAAACCCTATCTCTACTAAAAACACAAAAATTAGCCAGGCGTGGTGGTTTGCACCTGTAATCCCAGGTACTTGGGAGGCTGAGGCAGGAGAATCGCTTGAACCCAGGAGGCAGAGGTTGCAGTGAGCTGAGATCGTGCCACCGCATTCCAGTCTGGGGGACAGAGCAAGACTCCATCTCAAAAAAATAAAAATAAAAAGGACAAAACAAAACAAAAAGCACAAACATACGAAAAATGCGTGTGGCACTAAATGGGTTGCAAAAAGGACACATATATAATTGGGGAACTGAAACAAGAAGACAGCACCACCTTGCTAACGTCAGCTGGGAAGGTATGTGGGTGACTCAAATGTTTCATTCCTCCTCCCATGTCTGTGAATGGCCATGAAACTGCAATGAGTTTTGATTTTGGGGTTACCAATACATTTTAGTACGGAGGCAAATTCGTAAATATGGAATCCTTGAACGAGAATTGACTCTAATTGCGTCAGTGACAATTGTTGAATTAGACATCTGGTGGGCTATTGCATTTTTTTGATATTTGCAAGGCTGGTCTAAGATAAACCTTAAACTCTAAGATGACAACTTTTTTTTTTTTTTTTTTGAGACAGGGTCTTGCTCTGTCGCCCAGGCTGGAGTGCAATGATGTGATCTCGGCTCACTGCAACCTCCACCTCTGGGGTTCAAGAGATTCTCCTGCCTCGGCCTCCCAAGTAGCTGGGATTACAGGCGTGTGAAACCACACCCGGCTAATTTTTGTATTTTTAGTGGAGATGGGGTTTCTCTTTTATCTTTGAGACGGAGTCTCACTCTGTCACCAGGCTGGAGTGCAGTGGCATGATCTCGGCTCACTGCAACCTCTGCTTCCTGGGTTCAAGCCATTCTCCTGCCTCAGCCTCCCGAGTAGCTGGGACTACAGGTGTGTACCACCACACCCAGCTAATATTTGTATTTTTAGTAGACATGGGGTTTCACCATGTTGGCCAGGCTGATCTTGATCTCTTGACCTCGTGATCTGCCCGCCTCAGCCTCCCAAAGCCCTGGGATTACAGGCATGAGCCACCGCGCCTGGCTGGAGATGGGGTTTCACCACATTGGCTAGGCTGGTCTTGAACTTCTGACCTCAGGTGATCTGCCTGCCTTGGCCTCCCAAAGTGCAGGGATTAGAGGCGTGAGCCACCACGCCCTGCCTAAGATGATAACTTTCTCTCCAATTCCCTAGACACGGACTGAGATCCAAAGTCTGGGTAAATAAGAGAAAGAAGACAGGAACGTCCTTCCTCTCAGTAGCCTCCTCCCATTCCCGCTTTCCTGAATTCTTTTCTTTGAGAGAAATCATATTTAGGTTAAAGACAAAAAGAACAATAGTGCATGTAAAGCTTCTGACCTCACCCAAAAACATTATAAAATGAGCTGTAAATCCAGGGAACACAATGTCTGCACATTCTGCAGCTTTCCAGAAAATCTAGGCCAGGCAACTGGAGGGGGTGGGATAGGAGAGTGGGGGATGGAGAATAATTTCTCACTCCTCCAGCGCTAATAGTCTTTGCAATAGGATCCTATTTATTTTCTTATTCAGTTCCCAAAAGAGCCTGTGGAGTGGGCACACAGCAATTATTGGAGTTAAGCAGAAGGTTGAGCTACATAAAATCATCTGAGTACTTAGCAGCCAGCATCAGAACCCGGGTCTTCAGACCCCACAAACTTGTTTTCTTTCTTTGAGTTTTGAGTTGGAACAAATGGAATCAGTCCCAGATGTTGATATCAGTGCATCTGTGGTTGAGAAGATAAACAGTTCTTTCTAGGCCTTGAGAAATTTGTGAAATCTTTTACTTTTCTACACTTGTTTTTCTTGAACACCTACTATATGCAAGAGGTGGGCATTGGGGTCCAAAGGTGAGTCAACTCTGACCTCTACCATGGTGGAATTCTGAATGCCCAATAAAAAGATGATGTGGGCCATACCATAGACATCATGCACCGTCTAATGGCAATTTAGTCAACAACTGACCGCATGCACAATGGTGGTCCCATCAAATTATCCTCCTCCCCTCTCCTCTCCTCTCCTCTCCTGATGGAGTCTCGCTTTGTCGCCCAGGCTGGAGTGCAGTGGCACGATCTCAGCTCACTGAGCCTCCACCTCCCACATTCATGCAATTCTCCTATCTCAGCCTCCCGAGTAGCTGGGATTACAGGCGCCCACCAACACATCTGGCTAATTTTTGTATTTTTAGTAGAGACTGGGTTTTACCATATTGGCCAGGCTGGTCTTGAACTTCTGACCTCAGATGATCCGCCTGCCTTGGCCTCCCAAAGTGCTGGGATTATAGGCATGAGCCACTGCGCCGGGCCCCATTTTTACTATATCTTTTGTATGTTTAGATGTGTGTAGACACACAGATACTTAGCATTGAGTTATAATTGCCCACAGTATTCAGAAAAGCAATATGCTGTCTAGGTTTGCAGCCTGGGAGCGATAGTTTATGTTATACAGTTTAGGTGTACAGTAGGCTCTACCATCTAGGTCTGTGCAAGTACACACTGTGATGTCCACACAATGATGAAATCACCTAACACATTTCTCAGACGTATCTGTCGTTAAGCAATGAATGGCTGTATGTCGTTTTCAATTATCTAGTTGCCACAATAGAACACTGAAAAGAAACAAGCAAAATTAATGTAATACTATATTCCTTTAACCCAATATATCTAAAATATCATTTTCACATGTAATCAAAATGAAAACTTTTTTACTTTTTTGAGACAGGGTCTTTCTTTGTCACCCAGGCTGGAGGGCAATGGCCTGATCATAGCTCACTATAACCTCAAACTCTGGGGTCAAGTGATCCTCCTGCCCCAGCCTCCCAAGTAGCTAGGACTACAGGCCTGCACCACCACACACGGCTAATTTTTTTTTTTTTTTTTTGAAACTGAGTCTCGCTCTGTTGCCCAGGCTGGAGTGCAGCGGCATGATCTCTGCACACTGTGAGCTCCGCCTCCCGGGTTCAGGCCATTCTCCAGCCTCAGCCTCCAGAGTAGCTGGGACTACAGGCACCCGCCACCACACCCGGCTAATTTTTCTGTATTTTTAGTAGAGACGGGGTTTCACCGTGTTAGCCAGGATGGTCTCGATCTCCTGACCTCGTGATCCACTCGCCTCGGCCTCCCAAAGTGCTGGGATTACAGGCGTGAGCCAGCGCGCCTGACCTTCAGAGTAGTGCTTCTTAAACTCCAGCAGCACCTGCACCTGGCAGGCTTGTTGAAACACTGATCCCTGGACCCAATCCCCAGAGTTTCTGATTCAGTAGCCCCAGAGTGGGGCCTGAGAATGTGCATTTCCAGCAGGTTCCCGGGGATGCTGATGTTGACAGTTAGGGAACCAGTCTTTGTGACCACTGATTGAGTAGATGAGCAAAGTCATCAAACATTCATTCAACAAACATTTTAAGATTAGTAGTCTGTGAGAGATACTGCTTCAGCATTGGGGATACAGCGGTGAACAAGACAAAGGCCCCTCCTTCAGTGGAGCTTCCAGCACGGACATAAATAACGGACATGGTGGGTGCCTCAGGGATCTGAAGTTGACCTGATCAATAATATCCCACTGTCAGCTCTGCAATTCTCATAGCTACAAAGATTACCATCTTTTGGCATCCCAAATTATTTCTACTTCCTAAAAGAAAAATGTGTCCGAAGGGATATGCCATTTAATGAGAACCTACTGTATGATAGAATTTGTGCCAGGGGTTTTGCAAATATACCTGCATTGCATTCTGACAACACGATAAGCACCACTACCTGCTTTTTTATAGCAGAGGTGACTGAGTTTCAGAGAGACTGGTTAAATACGTTGCCTATATTTCAACAAACTAGTTTGTGGGGCAGCTGTGGTTTATCCATGGTCTTTTTTTTTTTTTTTTGAGACGGAGTCTCGCTCTGTCGCCCGGGCTGGAGTGCAGTGGCCGGATCTCAGCTCACTGCAAGCTCCGCCTCCTGGGTTCACGCCATTCTCCCGCCTCAGCCTCCGGAGTAGCTGGGACTACAGGCGCCCGCCACCTCGCCCGGCTAGTTTTTTGTATTTTTTAGTAGAGACGGGGTTTCACCGTGTCAGCCAGGATGGTCTTGATCTCCTGACCTCGTGATCCGCCCGTCTCGGCCTCCCAAAGTGCTGGGATTACAGGCTTGAGCCACCGCGCCCGGCCTATCCATGGTCTTTTTGTTGGTTCATGGTATTTCCTCGGTCTGGTCCTCTTAGCAACATTCCCCTACTCCTCCATTTTTTCTAATTAACTCCTCTTAATCGCTCTTCGGATTCCTAAGCAAGCACAGATTTTTCAGGAAAGGATTTCTTGACTTTCTGGGTAAGTTTTAGTGGTATATTGATCTCTTATTTAATGTACAGCGAACGTCATATGATAGCTGCTTAATAAAATTTGTTGATTGAATGAAGGAGCTAATGAATTTCAGGGAAGGCTTCTTGGAGGAGGTGCACCTTGCTCCAATGGGCTGAGAAGACAGTCTGTGAGACCAGAGCAAGGAGAGGAGTGGTCTGGAAACTAAAGCCAGAGACAGACTTGAACCTGGAGGTATGAAAGCCTGTGTGGGGGATCAGATATTCTGTACAATCTTGGGGCTTGGTAGGTTTCAAGCGGAGGCCACACTGCGGGGAGATTGTAGGAGTTGACAGGGAATTCTGATTCAGCTATTTCAGGAAATAGACAGCCCCGGAATATTTGAGGGCAGCCAAACCACATATATTATTTGTTTATGTTTCAGAGGAAAAGCTCAACAACTTAGGGTTCTGTGATGTGCATGGGGAAGAGGGTAGGGAGGAGGAACTATTGTTAAGGTTCAAGCTCCAAAACTGTATTCCTGGGACCTAGAATCCTAGCTCTGCCCTTCAGAGCATGTGATTAAGGCTGGGAGTGGTGGCTCAGGCCTGTGATCCCAGCACTTTGGGAGGCCGAGGAAGGTGGATCACAAGGTCAGGAGTTCGAGACCAGCCTGGCTAACGCGGTGAAAACCCGTCTCTACTAAAAATACAAAAATATTTAGCCGGATGTGGTGGCGGGTGCCTGTAGTTCCAGGTACTTGGGAGGCTGAGGCAGGAGAATGGCGTGAACCCGGGTGGCGGAGCTTGCAGTGAGCTGAGATTGTGCCACTGCAATACAGCCCGGAAGACAGAGCGAGACTCTGTCTCAAAAAAGAAAAAGAAAAAAAGAGCATGTGATGATGGGGAAGTCACCTAACCATTTTGAAACTCAATTTCCTTCTATGAAAAATAGATTTTTAAAAATCACCTAATTTATTGCATTGTTGTGAGGATTAAATGAGATAATATAGCACTGATGTACCCAGGATGACGTCTGGCACGTGACAAGCACAACAAATACTAGCTATTACCATGAAGATGAGTTTCCTCTTGTCTCTTGTTTCCTTGTCTCTTCTCTTCCTCTTCTTCCTTCCTTCACACATGCCTGTGAGAAGATTTATAAGGGGTTCTGCGCAGAGCCCTGGAACTGGTTCTTGTTATTTACACAGATGGGACATCACAGAGGGGCTAAAGGACGGGGCCTGGGGCAGCGGGCTGAGGCGCAAGGTAAAGCAGGTCATAGCCTGGGGCATTCAGATCATTCACCTTTTGGCATCCCAGTTTCTGCATCTGCATCAGGGTCACCATAATCCCAGCTGATTATTGTTGCTACTATTATTATCTCACTGCCTCAAGTTCCCAATCTCCTCCCAGGAAATAATGTAGCAACTGCTGAGGCCAGCAAGGGGCTGAGTCCAAATTACATGAATACCACAGAACATGCTAATCTGAAGGGAAGTCCCTGCCTGGAGTAGAGGCCGCAGTGCACTCACCTCCACACAAAACCAAAACAAAAAAATCAAGAGAAACAAATGACACTTAAAGCAGGAAAATCTTTCTGAGTTCACTTGGCCGCAGAGCCTTGTAGGGGACGGAATTACGGTAAATCTAAAAATAAGGCCTTGTGTGCTTTTTCATTAAACGCACAAAAGTTTTCTCTTTTCTATTTGCCTAGGGAACAATATAACCCAACAAGCATATTTTGCCTGATTTCTTTGCGTAGGACCCAGAAAAGCTCAGGGGAGAAAGAGTTCCTGAGATTGTAGTTTGTTGCTTGAAGATCAAACCCAGAGAAAGTTATTTTTATACCTAGTGGTTTTTTTTTTTTTCCTTTCTCCTTTCAACTGCGTGGTGTTTATCCTTAGAATTAGGGGGTTTGTCTTGTTAAACAAAATACTTTTTTTTCCCTTGATTTTAAAAGGAATACGTGTTCATTATAGAAAATTAGAAACTACTAAAAAAAAAGGAAGAAGAAAATGACAGCTGTCATTCAAAGCTAGCCATGGTTAATGTTTCATGACTTTTTTTCTTCTAGACTTTTTTTCTCTATGCTTCTTTCATTGATTTGTATTTTTGAGATGGAGTCTCATTCCAGCCCAGGCTGGAGTGCAGTAGCATGATCTCGGCTCACTGTAACCTCCGCTCCCCTGGGTTCAAGTGATTCTTGTGTCTCAGTCTCCCAAGTAGCTGGGATTACAGGTGTGTGCCACCATGCCTGGCTAATTTTTGTATTTTTAGTAGAGACGGGGTTTCACCATGTTGGCTAGGCTGGTCTTGAACTCCCGACCTCAGGTGATTCACCCACCTTGACCTCCCAAAGTGCTGGGATTATAGGCGTGAGCCACCACGCCTGGCCAATGCTGAGTATTGTCAGACTTGTCAATTTTTCCCTTTCTGGTGGATGAAAATGATATATCTTATATTTTAGTTTTCATTTTCTTGATTTTTTAATAAAGTTGAATGCCTTTTTTAAAAAAATCTTTTGCCATTTAAGTTTTCTCCTTTTTTGAAATGTCTCTTAGTGTCTTTTGCTCATTTTTCTGGTAGACTGTTTATCTTTTTTTAAGAATTCTTTATGCGCTCCACGTATTATTCCTCGGTCAGTGTTGTCAGTATTTTCTATCGGTTTTGGCCTTGATTTTTCACTTTAAAAAAAAAAACGCAACTTTATTTCTTTTGCAGATGAGGTCTTGCTCCATCACCCAGGCTGGAGTGCAGTGGTGTGACCATAGCTCACTGCAGCCTCTAACTCCTAGGCTCAAGCAATCCTCCCACCTCAGCCTCCTGAGTAGCTAGGACTACAGGTGCATGTCACCATGCCTGGTTAATTTTTTTTTTTGGTAGCAATGGGGGCTTGCCCTGTTGCTCAGGCTGGTCTCAAACTCCGGGGCTCCAGTGACCTGCCTGCCTTGGCCTCCCAAAGTGCTGAAATTACAGGCTTGAGCCACTGCACTCAATCACATTTTTGAATTTATTAGTTTGATGAAGGTTTGTGCTTTTGTGGAGTGTCTTATTTAAGAAATCTTTCCTTACCCTGAAGTTATCAATATCTTCGATATTTTCCCCCAAATTTAAAGTTTTGGTTTTTATATCAGTCACTGTAACACCTGAACCTGATGTGTGTGTGTCTGTGTGTGTGTGTGTGTGTGTGTATGTCTGTGTTGGCAAAGTAGGGATCAAGATTTTATTATATCTTCCATCTGAATAACTGGTTGTCCATAACCCTTTATTGAATAGTCCATCTTTAACCACCACCAACACACAATGCAAACTCTTTCCTGTCATAGATATTTATAAATGCATGGGTCCATGGATCCGTTTCTGGGCTTAATTCTCCCCCAATTTGTGTATATATCTGTCCATATATCAATACTATACTATCTTAGTTTTTATTTATTTATTTATTTATTTATTTATTTATTTATTTTTTTTTTGAGACGGAGTCTCACTGTGCCTCCCAGGCTGGAGTGCAGTGGCGCGAGCTCGGCTCACTGCAAGCTCCGCCCCCCGGGTTCACGCCATTCTCCCGCCTCAGCCTCCCGAGTAGCTGGGACTACAGGCGCCCGCTACCGCGCCCGGCTAGGTTTTTGTATTTTTAGTAGAGACGGGGTTTCACCATGTTAGCCAGGATAGTCTCGATCTCCTGACCTTGTGATCCACCCGCCTCGGCCTCCCAAAGTGCTGGGATTACAGGCTTGAGCCACCGCGCCCGGCCACTATCTTAGTTTTTATAATTTTATAACACATTTTGATATTTCACAGAGCAAGTTTACCTACTTTGTTATTCTCCCTCAAAATTGTCTAAATTACAATCACAATTTCTATTAATTGTCTAAATTATTTGCCATTTGTTCTTGATCATTCATTTCAAATTAGGTGTTCAAATTCCTTGGAAAACTCTGCTGATATTTTCATTTCAATTGGATTGAATTTGCAGATCAGTCTGGGAACAGTTGACATCTATATATCAAAACTTCCTATCCATGAACAGAGTTCCTCTGTCTTCTTCCATTTATGTCTTTTAAAATGTCATTTAACAAGTTTTATAATTTTCTCCACAGAGGTCTTGCACATTTTTTATTAGAATTATTTTTGTTGCCATAATAAGTTTTTTTTTTTTTGATACAGAGTCTTGCTCTGTCACCCAAGTTGGAGTGCAGTGGTGGGACCTGGGCTCGATGCAACCTCTGCCTCCTGGGTTCGAGCAATTCCTATGCCTCAGTTTCCCAAATAGCTAGAATTACACATATGTGCCACCGTGTCAGGCTAATTTTTGTATTTCTTTTTAGTAGAGACGGCGTTTTACCGTGTTATCCAGGCTAGTCTCAAACTCCTGCCTGACTCACCCTTCCAGAGTGCTGGGATAACAGGCTTGAGTCAACGCGCCCGGCCAGTAAGTTGTATTTTTAAAATTACACGTTTAACTGATGGTTATTTGGTTGTAAAAATGTAACTGAGTTTCATTTACTGATAACAATCTTGTTAATTTTCTTATTCTTGCTAAGCATTTACAGTTTTTATTGGTGCTTGACTATTGTCTGTAGACAATCATATAATTTGGGAATAAAGAATTTTTGTACCTTTCTTTTATTTGCTGACTATTAGGGAAATTCTTTTAATTAGTCACCATTAAGTATAATGTTTATTTTGGATTTTTGCAAATATTCTTTTTCTAGTTAAGGATATTCCTTTTTTATTTCTTTATTTCTTTTTCTTTTCTTTCTTTCTTTCCCCCCTTTTTTTTGAGACGGAGTTTTGCTCTTGTTGCCCAGGCTGGAGTGCAATGGCTCAATCTCGCTCACCGCAACCTCTGCCTCCCGGGTTCAAGCGATTCTCCTGCCTCAGCCTCCAGAGTAGCTGGGATTACAGACATGCGGCACCACACCCGGCTAATTTTGTATTTTTAGTCGAGACGGGGTTTCTCCATGTTGGTCAGGCTGGTCTCGAACTCCCGCCTCAGGTGATCTGCCCACCCTTGCCTTCCAAAGTGCTGGGATTATAGGCGTGAGCCACCGTGCCTGGCCCTACATGATTTTTAAAAAAATTTTTTTTAAAAAAGCTTAGCAAACTAGAAATAGAAAGAAATGGCGGGGCGCGGTGGCTGACGCCTGTAATCCCAGCACTTTGGGAGACGGAAGCGGGCGGATCACCTGAGGTCCGGAGTTCGAGGGCAGCCTGGTCAACATGGTGAAACCCCGTCTCTACTAAAAATACAAAAATTAGCCAGGCGTGGTGACACGTGCCTGCAATCCCAGCTCCTCGGGAGGCCAAGGCACGAGAATCGCTTGAACGCAGGAGGCAGAAGCTGGAGTGAGCCGAGATTGCGCCACTGCACTCCAGCCTGGGCAACAGACCAAGACTCCATCTCAAAAATAAATAAATAAATAAATAAATAAAAAATAAAAAATCATGTATGAGTGTTGAATTTTTAAATAGCTGTTTTTGTGACAACTCATATGATCTTGTCATTTATCTGCCTTAATATGTTAAAATAATGAATGCCCAAAATGCATACCTAATTTAAGCCAAATTTGGGTCATGTGGACTATCTTTTTTTCTCTATGTTTGCTGGCTTTGATTTACTAAAATTTTGTTTGGGGACTGTCTAAGTTCATGTGAAATATTGGCTAATGATGTTTCATTTTTATATTATTTTGCCTCATTTCAATAGCAAAGCTGTACTTTTCTCATCAAATTAGTGGGAAATTTATTTTCCTCTTTCTGTTTCCTGCAAGAGTCTGAAGTGATATGTAATTACCTGTTCCTTGACATTTAATTAGAGCTTGTTTTAAGAACTCCCGGGCCTGGGCTGGGTGCAGTTGGTTCATGCCTATAATCCCAGCACTTTGGGAGGCTGAGGCAGGCCAATCACTTGAGGTCAATAGTTCGAGACCAGCCTGGCCATCATGGTGCAACCCCGTTTCTACTAAAAATACAAAAGTTAGTTGGGCATGGTGGCACTTGCCTGTAGCTCAGTTACTTGGGAGGTTGAGGCAGGAGAATCACTTGAGTCTGGGAGGCAGAGGTTGCAGTGAGTTGAGGTAGTACCACTGCACTCCAGCCTGGGTGGTAGAATGAGACTTTATCTAAAAAAAGAACAAAACGAAAAACCAACCTCCCCTGCCAAAAAAAAAAAACAAAAAAAAAAAACCCAAAAATGAAAAAGAACTGCTGGGCCTGGAAGTTCTTTATGGAATAGGTTTGTAGATTTAATTTCTTAAATATATTTTTAAAATTCACATACGGTTGTGTGCGGTGGCTCACACCTGCAATCCCAGTGCTTTGGAAGGCCGAGGTGGGAGAATCACGTAAGCCTACGAGTTTGAGACCAGCCTGGGCAACATGGCAAGATTCTTTCTCTATTTATAAAAAAAATCAGTTGATACACAATAGTTTTTTTGAATAGATTTAATTACTTTAATGGTTAAAGGAAGAGTCAAGTTTTCTAATTATTTTTTAGTCAGTTTTGGTAGAATTCTTTTCTAGGAATTTTTCCATTTCATCTAATTTTTAAAATGTATTGGCATAAAGACGTTCATAGTGTGTTTTATTATCCTTTAAATCTTTGCTCTATCTGTAATTGTTCATTCCTTTCATTATTCCTAATGTTATTTTTTGAGCCTCACATAATTTTCTTATTGATCATTCTCACCTAAAATTTATCAATTTTATTAGATTTCATAAAGAACCAACTTCATTAAAGCGCTCTAGTTTATTTTTGTTTTCTATTTTACCAATTTCCACTCTCATTTTTGTTACTTTCTTATGTCTACTTTCCTTGGGTTTATCTTGTGGTTATTTTCTTTTTTTTTGAGATAGAGTCTCTCTCTGTCACCTAGGCTGGAGTGCAGTGGTGTTATCTCGGCTCACTGCAACCTCGCCTCCCAGGTTCAAGTGAGTGTCCTGCCTCAATCTCCGGAACAGCTGAGATTACAGGTACACACCACCATACTGGGCTAATTTTTTTGTGTTTTTAGTAGAGACAATGTTTCACCATGTTGGCCAGGCTGGTCTTGAACTTCCAACCTCAGGGGATCCACCTACCTCAGCTTCCCAAAGTGATGGGATTACAGGCGTGAGCCACTGTGCCTGGCCCTATCCTGTGGTTATTTTCTAATTCCTTAAGTTGGATGTTTAGTTTATTACATTTCAGCATTTCTTGTTTTTCTAATCTAAGCTTTTTTTTTTTTTTTTTAGCTTGATTTATTGATTAAGATCAGGTCTTGCTCTGTCATCCAGGCTAAACTGCAGTGGCACAAACATGGCTCACTGCAGCCTCAACCTCCTAGGTTCATGTAATCTTCCTGCTTCAGCCTCCCAAGTGTCTGGGAGTCATGAGCCACCACATCCTGCTAATTTTTTTATTTTTTGCAGAGATGAGGTCTTACCATGTTGCCTGGGCTGGTTTTGAACTCCTAGGCTCAAGAAATCTGTGCATTTTGGCCTCCCAGAGTGCTGGGATTATAGGCGTGAGCCACTGCAACTGGCCATCTAAGCATTTAAAGTAACAGATTTCCCCCTCCGGTGTTGATTTAGTTGTGTTCAATACACTTTGACATACAGTATTTTCATTGACATTCAGTTCTAAATATGTTCTAATTTCCACTTTCATTGCTTCTTTTATTTTTGACTTATTTAGCTATAAGCTCATAAATTTTCAAAAGCGTAAGGTTCTCTTTGTTATCTTTTTGTTATTTATTTCCAGCTGAATTGCTTTGTGGTTAAACACAGTATATATGCCATATTTCTGAATTTTGTTGGATTTGCTTTATAGTCTGGTAGACAAGGTTTCATGTGTTAACTGAAAACCATATGGATGACACTATATATACATTATCCTGACTCCTCAAGAATTCCCAAACACACAATAATGTTTATTAAACAAATGAGGAAACTGAGGCCGAGAGGGGCAAATAGAGAAGGTTAGGTGTTAATTCAGGTTGATTTAACTCAAACAGTTTTTTTACTTATATAACTGCTTAATCAGTCATTTGGAAAATAAGATAAAGTAATCTGGGACTATTGGTAAATATGAATTTAAGGGCTGTCTGGGGATTTCCTCTTGTGATATTAGTGCTAGCTCTTTATTTATTTATTTATCCATTCATGATAGCTATTGAGGGCTCCCTGAACTGGACTCTGGACCAGGGACAGGAATCAGGCTCTTATCCTTGTGAACTTCATGTGTCCCGACCTGCTTCTTAGCATTGTGAGATTCTTTATTTATTTATTTATTTTTTTGTGTGACGGAGTTTCATTCTTGTTGCCCAGACTGGAGTGCAATGGCGTGATCTCGGCTCACTGCAACCTCTGCCTCCCAGGTTCAAGCGATTCTTTTGCCTCAGCCTCCCAAGTAGCTGAGATTATAGGCATGCGCCACCACACCTGGCTAATTTTGTATTTTTAGTAGATATGGTTTCACTATGTTGGCCAGGCTAGTCTCGAACCCCTGACCTCAGGTGATCCACCTAGCTTGGCCTCTCAAAATGCTGGAATTATAGGCATGAGCCACCGTGTCCGGCCGATTATTTATTCTTTTAGTGAGATACAAAAAGAATCTCCTAGCAGTCATGTGCAGGAAAATGTTAAATAAATAGAAGTTGCAAATGCCAGTAATGACCAGGAGCTAATTTCATTCTCTGATTGTTTGACAGTTCTATTATTATTGCTGGTCATTGTTGCATATTTTTGGCCTCTGCCTCTTCCAAGTCTCTCTCCCTTCCTCGTGGTCCTAGCTACTCCCTCTGGTTTCCATCTCCAACTCTTTTTTGGAAAAGTTCACCTGATCCCATCACTGTGGTTTTCTCATGGGTTAATGAAGAAATGCCTCGCACCTGTTGAACACTGGCTGTAGTCAGCAGCAGGGAAATTACTCTCCTCACCATTGTTCTTACTTGACATGCCTTCACTGCCTTCTCATTGTCTTCAAATTAAAGCCCAGGCACCTTAGCATGACTCATGGAAACCAGGCTCTGATTTCTCTCAGCCTCAATTCTCACCACCTTCCCACCCTCCCTAGTCCAGCCACAGAAGCGCTTGCAGCTTCCCAAATGCTCTGTGTTCTCTCGACCACAGCTCTTTGCACAGGCTGCTTTGTCTGCTAAGAATGCCCTTCCAGGAATCCAGGCATTGCATCCCAGGACCCAGGCATTCACAGATGACACACCCAGAGGGGCGACTTTAAAGGGGCTTGGCTCTCAGAAGTTTATCCCAGTTGGGCAGAGTGTGTGTGAATCGAATGCTGGACGCTGGCTGCATCTCTAGCCCTAATTTTGCCTCTATTTGTTGTCTTAACTGACCCTCGACTCTCTGCTGAGGACACTGTTTGCCCTTGGCCTTTGAGAGTTAAGGTTTTAAAAAAATCCCTGACTCCAGATGTGGAGGCAGAGGCTGCCTTCTCCTGCTTTTCATTGCCACTTCCAGATCCTTGCACACCTGCCACTGTTCAGCCTCCCTCTCCTCTCCAAACCCTCACTCACATTTCATGCAGCGACTCTGCCTCTAGGACCAGGCAGTGGCTGGGTGCTTTCTCACGCAGTAGGTGTCTCAACATATCTTCCCAAACCACCTTGCAGGAAAGTTATGCTTACCCCTGCTTTACAGATGGAGAAATTAGAAGCTTAAAGAGGTGAATGTTTGCTCAAAGTCTTGGCCAGGGTTGCAAACTCACACCCACTTCTGAGTCTGTGTTCTTTCCCCTATTCTGTGGTCTTGGAAAGTTTAAGGTTATGTCACTGCTGATACTAAGTGGTGACCATGGGCAAGTCACTGGCCTTTTATGGACCACAATTCTTTTATTTTAAAGCTGGGGAGACCCATATCTATCTTCCCCTTTTATGGGGTTGTTGGATATTTCAAAGCAACTAGAAAGCTCTTTCTAGAAGACACATGAACTTTAAAAGGCCAGTTGAAAGGTCCAACCCTCTGGCTCACACACTGTCTGTCCAAACTGGGATACACCTCAGAGATGAGCCCATTTAAGGTCGCCTCTCTGGGTTTGTCGTCTGTGAATGCCTGGGTTCTGGGATGCAGTTCCTGGATTCTTGGAAGGGCATTCTTAGCGGAGAAACCAGCCTGTGCAAAGAGCTGAGGTCGAGAGAGCATGGAGCATTTGGAAACCTGCAAGGGCTTCTATAGCTGGACTAGGGAGGGTGGGAAAGTGGTGAGAATTGAGGCTGAGAGAGAGCAGGGCCTGGTTTCATTTATTTATTTATCCATTCATGATATCTATTGAGGGCTCTCTGAGCTGGACTCTGGACCAGGACAGGAATCAAGCTCTTGTCCTTGTGAACTCCATGTGTTTTGACATGCTAAAGTGCTTGGGCTTTGAGGACAGTGAGAAGGCAGTGAAGGCATTTCTAGTAAGGATGATGCTGATGAGAGTAATTTCCCAGCTGCTAACAGCCAGTGTTCGTCAGGTGTGAGGCATTTCTTCGTTAACTCATAATGCACTCAACAGCAATTGTAAGGGGGATAGATGTTATTCTCATTTTAAGGTGAAGAAGCCGTGAGAAGACTAAGGTTCAGAGATGTTAAGTAACTGACCCAAAGGATACACAGGTGATCTGTTGCTGATCCAGACTTCAACCCAGGCTATCTGACTCTAGGGGCCACTCTCTTAACCCTGCCCTTCTCCTCACTGGTCGGAGCTGAAGCATTATCTTGTTTGATTTTTCAGTGTACCTTTTTGAAAGTTAAATCTGTGTGAAGGATGAAAGGAGGAGAGACTAGAAGCAGAGAGGCCCATTGGAGGCTCTGGTTCAGACAAAAGAGGACGGTGAGTTTAATCTGAGGAGGGGGGTGACTTTGAAGTTTGGCAAATTCAAGAGGCTTTAGGAAATCTGAATGACTAGTACATTGATCCATTCACTCAGCAGCTACTTAGAGGTGGGATCTTGCTCTGTCATCCAGGCTGGAGTGCAGTGGTACAATTATGGTTCACTATAACCTCAGTTTCCTGGGTGCAAGTGATCCTCCTGCCTCAGCCTACCAAGTAGCTGGGAATATAGGTGCATGTAACTACTAACAATTTTTTGTAGAGATGGGTTCTGTCTATGTTGCTCAGACTGGTCTTGAATCCCTGGCTTCAAGTGACCCTCCTGCCTTGGCTTC
The DNA here is from genome assembly GCF_003255815.1 of Theropithecus gelada. NCBI lineage: Eukaryota > Metazoa > Chordata > Mammalia > Primates > Cercopithecidae > Theropithecus > Theropithecus gelada. The sequence continues at coordinate 33,425,705 of NC_037683.1, read as the reverse complement.
CCAAAGTGTTGGGATTACAAGTGTGAGTCACCATGCCTAGTCATCTGTTTATTGAGCAGCTAAGATGTGCCAGGCCCAGAAATGGCCAGGCCTGGGTTGGGGGGTGGCCCGAAAAGATTGCTGGTCTTTGATTGAGAGGGGGGTGAGTCAAAAGTGACCTCACCAGATAAGGAGAGTTCTTCCTGAAGTGAAGGTGCAGCCCACACCACTGCCTGGGGCAGAAGGAGTTGAGGGGAGCTTCCTGGAAGATTCCCATCCTGCAGGTGGGAAGCGAGGGCCATCTGCAAGTGGGGCCACCTGTAGTTTCCACCTGGCTGTGATGGGTTCCTTTTTGGCTCAGGTTGAGGTTTGCCTTGGCATGACGCCTCATTAATTACCCTTGGAGGTAATTCTGCAAATGCCAGTAATGACCAGTAGTTAATCTCTCTCTCTCCTGCTTGCCTCGCTTCTTCATTTGTTTTTTTCTTTAATGGGCCATCCAACCTTGTTGGAATGTTTACCAAAGCAGGCTAGTTAGAGATGTAAATAAATGAATTTACCTTGTCTAAAGGATCTGGAGATAGAATTAAGGTGAGAGGAGTAATTTACAGGTGAATAATTACTTGGAAACCTCAGCGGAGAGACTGCTGGGGTTCTCTAATTATTTCCCTTCTCCCAATTTTCTCTTCTTTGAACTGCCAGCACGGGGGTGTACGGGGGTGGCATGGGGGGCTAGAGATGTTATTCTGGATTTCCCCTTGTGATTGTGAAATTCCTTCTGGGGAGGGCCTTGCCAGGATGTATGGTTGTGACTTGCATGGCACTTTCACACCATGACTTCATTCAGACCCTCAGTGAGCACTCTAGGTGGATGGTATGGCTAGCCCCATTTATGGATGGAGCAATTGAGGTTCCTACAGGTGACGTCATTCCCCACAAGCCATACCACGGATCAGTTGCATATTGTGGCTCAGACCCACGTTTCTGACACTCCCCCCGCCCTACAGCTGCCTATAGAGCTTCCTCACCTGCCAGGCTGTTTTCTCCCTTCTCCAGGCAGGCCCTTGCCCCCTCCCAAACACCCCAGGCCGCACGTGTCCCTCTGCATGGAGCTGAAACATTCTTTGGCGAACAACCTGCTCCCTCTTCCCTGTAAGCTGGTGGCCGCGCCCCTTCCTTACGCAGCTCATTTTCCATTTTAAGATTTCCTGTTTGAACTAAAGGGCAAAGATCTCAGCAGTATCAGCCTGGAGCCGGGCTTCTGTGTGTATAAAGGGGAGCCCTGGTCCCTGCCCTCTGTTTGTCCACTGGCCTTATCGACGGAGCCCAAGTCCCAAGTTCAGAGGCTTCAGTTCCTTCCCGATTTGCTGGGTAAAGTCCAGGGCGGGTGGCCAGCCCGGAGCCAGCGGTCATTTATGGCCGGGCAGTGCTTCCGTCCTGCCTGGCAAGCCACTGGCTGCCACTGACAGACGGAAGATGGAGAGACAAGGACTCTTGGGGGTGCTTTCTCTTTCCCGTCCTTCCTTTTGTCCTCTGCTGAGGGCTGACTCCTCTGGGGCTCTGCTGGCCTGGCAGCCATGTGTCCCTGTCAATAGGGACAGACAGGGAGGAGGTCTGGGCTCTCTGAAGCCTCCTTGAAATTTTATCTTCTTATGGGGTAGATTTGGCTCTCCAGGCCAGCACATACACTCACACTCACCCACATATTCACGCTCAAGCACACACTCCCAGATAAAAACCGAGGCTCTCTATAGCTCAGTCCTTGCTCAGAGACACTGAACTGGCGCCATTTTTATGCAGGATAATAAGAACTGTATCTTGGGAAGAACAGCGTTTTGGTTCCAAGGTCCTTTCATCTCCTATGTCTCATCTGATCTGGAGGAAAATCAAGAGTCATCCAGATAGTTATCACCTGTGTTTTACAGATGAGAGAAACTGAGAATCGATGGCTTCATTTAATCATCCCTTTATTCAACGGGAGTTCCTAGGGAGCTTGCATCCACCAGGTGCTAAGGATTCAGAGGTGAAGTAGGTATGGTCCCTCTCCAGGTTGCTCAGGAGGTCAGTGATTGCAAGGCGGGGCACCAAATGCCAGAAGCAGCACCCTGGGGTGCCATGGGAAGAGGGAGTCACGGCATGGGTTGGGGCTGGGGAAGTGCTCTCATAAGGTTTGTCCAAAACCGCTGTGAAGCACAAGGATACCTGGAGAAGGGCTGTAGTTATTGACGGAATGCACAGGACACATCTACCTTCGAGTCTAGGCACACATTGCGCATGAGGCTCTTTCTGTAGTGAAAGTCAGCCCTAGAGACACAGAGGAGGGGCTTCCTCTATTTGTGAACTGCTTTCTCTCCAGGGCCTAAAATGGAGCACTCGATAAATATTTGCTGTTGAATGGACACATACTACATACACATGTGCACACACAGTGTATTCCACTCTATCTCAGAGCTATAGAACCTACAAGCTGAAGGAAGCTTCTAGAATAGTGCAGATTGATGGCTGGGGGCAGGTCCAGAGCCAGAGCTATGGTGACCTGATTCTAGATCTCATATGCCTGCCCTGAAGACCGTGGGACTGGGTATTGAGGCACCCAAGTTCTGGTCTCTTTTACAACAGCTTTCAATTTTGTGTGACCTAATTTTTTTCCATTGCAAAATAAGGAGGCCCTGTTGGCTGACCTTAGGAAGTCCCCTTTTCTGCTCTAACATTTAGTTAGTCTGGGAATGGGCAAATGGTAGTAGGCAGGAATTTCTCTAAGCTGAGGAGAGTCCTTCTCTTTCCATCCTGATACAGCAGGCTTCTGTCTGGTTTCCCTTGCCAACCCTTGTTGCCAGAGAAATGTTGGCCCCGTGGTCACTGCTGCTGGCCCTCTGGGCTCCTGTTTGCCTTCCCTGCTGCCTGCTGGCATGGAGGGGTGAGGGGCTACCATGTGGCTATTCTCCCACCCCCAGGCCCAGCCTCCCTGTTCACTTCATCAGAACCAGGTGTCTAGGAACTGAACAGTCTGGGGATGATAGGGTGTCACTAGGCTCTTCTAGGCTGTGGTCAGCCCAGAGCCCCAGAGCCTGTGCAGAGTCCTGCCTGGGGACTGTCCCATCTGGCCTGCCCTTCCTCCTTCCCCCTCATGGCTGCCGAAGTGTGGCATGGTCTGCAGTAAATCTCTCTTGAGGCTCAGAGACTTCAGCGATGGCTATGAAAGTCGTGGAGTCCCCATTGTGCCCTCAGCCTGCAGCCAGCATCTTTTCTGGGAGGTGGCACTTCAAGAGGTCATGGGGAAGGACTGTCTCCATCAGACCACCCCACCGGGCCGCCTCTCCCGGAACTTTGAGCCTTTCCCAGTGGCATCCATGCCCTTTCCACATGATTTACCTCCCCTCCCCCATGGTGTTGTCCTTTTCTATCCTCTCTCTGGGAGGGAACCCGGGACAGTGGAACTTGAAGTTGGAAAGACCAGGGAGCCTTTAAATCCCAGCCCTTCTGCAAATCAGCAGTATGACTTGAGCCTCAGCTTTTTCATCTATAAAATAATTACTTTTTCCCAGGCTTGTTATGAAGATTCTATGAGATTATAGTGCATTAAAGCTCTGGGCAGGTAATCGTAGTGAACAATACTGTAGAATTAGCTATGTACTAGGCACTGTTCCAGCATTCCTCAACCCTAGGAGGAAGGTACTATTTACTCCCATTTTACAGAGAAGTTAAATCATGGCCCAAGGTGAGGTAACTTGTAGGCGGCAGAGCTGGGGTCATGAATCTAGAAGACTGGCTTGTTTTTGTTTTTGCTTTTTGAGACAAGGTGGCCCAGCCTAGAGTGCAGTGTAATGGCACAATCATGGCTCACTGCAGCCTTGACCTCCCTGGGCTCAGGTGATCCTCCTACCTCAGTCCCCCAAGTAGCTGGAACCACAGGTGTGTGCCACCACACCTGGCTAATTTTTGTACTTTTTATAGAGACAGGATTTCACTATGTTGCCCAGGCTGGTCTCCAACTCTTGGGCTGGTCTCTAACTCTTGGACTGAAGCAATCTACCAGTCTTGGCCTCCCAAAGTGCTGAGATTACAGGTGTGAGCCACTGAGTCCAGCATTCTGACTCTTAAACCGTTGTTCACAGCCTTAAGATGTGTGTGCTTGCTGAGTGTTTCTTGGGTCCAGTTGCTCCCAACTAATTTGGGAGCTGCGAGCATTTGCATTGATGAGACTGATTTGTTTTTTTTTTTTTTTTTTTTTTTTGAGATGGAGTTTCGCTCTTGCCGCCCAGGCTGGAGTGTAGTGTGATCTCAGCTCACTGCAACCTCCACCTCCCGGGTTCAAGTGATTCTCTCACCTCAGCCTCCTGAGTAGCTGGGGTTACAGGTGCCTACTACCACACCTGGCTCGTTTTTGTATTTTTAGTAGAGACAGGGTTTTGCCATGTTGGCCAGGCTGGTCTGGAACTCCTGACCTCAGGTGATCCACCCGCCTAGGCCTCCCAAAGTGTTGGGATTACAGGCATGAGCCACTGTGCCTGGCCAGATGATACTGATTCTTAAGCCATCTTGGGGGTTTCATTCACCCCTTTTTCTCCGTTTGTTAGCTTCCCACATCCTCTCCACACATCAAGGGCTGGGATCTGGCTCCATTTTCTAGTTCTCTACCCATGAATGGGAGCAAAGTGCCTTAGGCCAAAGTTTGTTAAGGGGTATAAACTGAATCAGGGTTTGTCTTTGGGGTCTGCCATTTAAAAGGAGGCCAGAAAATGGCCTCTGAGTGAATCAATTCAACAGACACTAACAAGACAGGGCAGAGGCTGCTGCCACAGAACTTATAGCCAGTGGTGTTGCTGGCAGGATCCCCCCACCCAGGCTAAGCTGTCAGGAGCAAGCCCCAGAGGCCAGGCTGGAAGGGAACTGGGAAACCAGATCAGAGAAAGAGGCTGTGCCCATTTCACAGAGAGGAAGGGTAAGGGGTTAAGGCCCAAACCCAGCACTCAGACTCTTGACTGGGTGATTTCTTTGACTCCTTTCTTCCTTTTACATTTTGTCACTATTTTATTTTATTTTATTTTTTAATTTAACTTTATTTTTTATTTCCATAGGTGTTTGGGAAATCAGTGGTACTTGATTACAAGGGTAATCCTTTAGTGGTGCAACCATCACTGAGCAGTACACACTAAACCCAACGTGTAGTCTTTTATCCCTCACCGTCTCCCACCCTTTTCCCCAAGTCCCCGAAGTCCATTGTATCTTTCTTATGCCTTTGCATCTTCATAGCTTAGCTCCCACATAGGACTGAGAACACAGGAAGTTTTTGGTTTTTCATTTCCTGAGTTACTTCACTTGGAATAATAATCTCCAGTTCCATTCAGGTTGCTGCGAATGCCATTAATTCATTTCTTTTTATAACTGCATTATCGCTATTTTCAAAACCCCAGGAGAGAGAAGAAGGCCCCAGCGACCCATGATGGGTGGAAGATAGGGGTCCTGGAAGGAGGTTGTTGCCTGTCCTGAGAAGGGGCATGAGGCAGGGTGAAGATGAGGGAGTTTTAGCAGCAGGAGAGGAGATGAAGCGACTTGCCCAGGGACACGGAACTATTCTGCCTCCAGGAAGACAGTATCACTGTATCACTTCTCATCTGGCAAGCTGAAGGCTCCTTCTTTTTGAGACAGAGTCTTGCTGTGTCTCCCAGGCTGGAGTGCAGTGGTATGATAACAGCTCACTGTAGCCTTTACCTCCCAGGCTCAAGTCATCCTTCTACCTCAGCCTCCCGAGTAGCTGGGACCACAGCTGTGCACCACCATGCCCAGCTAATTTTTAAATTTTTTTTTTTTAGAGACAGGATCTCACTGTGTTGCCCAGGTTTGAGAGGGCCTTCTGTGCAGAGAGTTTGAGGCAACAAACTAGAAGCAGCACAGTGAGAAGCACTTGTTCTGGGAATGCAGAGCCTTGAGTTTGCCACCTGGCTCTGCCACAGAGTCACTGCACGGTCTAGAGTGTTGCTCTTCCTATCTGGACTCACCTGTCCCAGCTGCATAAAGATACCCCGTCCACTGACCACACATCTCCAGGCAGATCCAGGCTCAGGCTCAGTCAACCATTCTCATGTTCTTTTTTTTTTTTTTCCTTGAGACAGGGTCTCGCTCTGTTGCCCACACTGGAGTGCAGGGTAGTGGCACGGTCATGGCTCACTGCAACCTTGATTTGCTGGGCTTAAATGATCCTCCCACCTCAGCCACTAGAGTAGCTGGGACTACCAGCACGCACTACCACATCTGGGTAATTTGTAAAAATTTTTTGTGGAGACAAGGTCTCACAATGTTGCCCAGGCTCATTCCCATGTTCTTGCATTAGAGATCAGGGTACAGGAGTCGTTCTAGGCTGGGGAAGAGAAAAATCTTTATTTTCTATTTTCCAATCATTTAATTCTTCTGTGAGTCTGCTCCTGTAACATCTACTGCAGGTGCCAGTTTCCTTTTAGTTTCTAACAAGAAATGCATCGTTTCCTTCTTGTGACTTGAAATAGAAAAAAGAAGACAGGGGTAGTAATAGAATGCCTTACCTAGGACAGAGGTGAGATCGAAAGGGGAACCTCAATTCTAAGGCAACATTGGTTGTAAGTCACATTTTTAATTCAATACTTGCCTTCATGGGGCGGGGCAGCAGGGAGGGGAAGGAAGATGCATAGTCACCGGGCACATCTGTGGTAAGTTGTAGCCAGACTTCAGAAATGGCCAAATATGAAAAAAAAAAAAAAAAGGTGTGTTAGGATGGAGGAAATATGATATTTACTTAGAAATGAAAATCGATTGCCTTTAACTTATGATAAGATAATTACGTTCCCCTGAGTCATTGTCATGCATTTGTGTTCATAAACCTCCCTCATTAAGTAGTAAGGGTACGCATTTTATCTTAATTCGTTTTTTATAGGGCTGTGAATTCCTGCATTTATCTACCTTTGTTTTCCTGTGTAGACACAAGGCTGCCCGGCCTCCCAGAGGTGAGATAACTTATTATCTAGCAACTATTTCCCTGGAACCCAGCCTGAGCTGAAGTGGGCTTTCATTTCTCCTCTTACTGCCTTGCAGTGTAACTTTGGGTACACTTTATCTGCCTGCCTCTGATTTCTGGTCTGGGTGAAGTTAATATATTAAATCTCTCATAGGGCTATTGAAAGGGTCAAATGAGATACAGTTATACCACTTCTATGAAGGAGGAGCCGATGCTGTCTAAAGCCCATGCATGAACTCAGCCATTCCTCTCTATAGTCTCAGTTAACAAGAATGGCCCATGTAAACGTGAATTGGTGTTGGGTTGTTAATGTGATCTCCTGAGAAGGGGCAGGAGAAAGTCTCTGAGAATGGAGCCAATTCTGATGGAGGTTCAGAGATCGCGTTGCCTGGGTTCAAATTTTTGCTTGACAACTCACCAGCTGCATGACATTGAACATACCGTCATGTAACTCTTTAGGTCTCAGTTTTTCCATCTGCAAAATGGGAGTAGTAATAGTATGTACATGATAGAATAACTGTGAGGATTCAATGGGAATATCAAATGTGTGTATAGAATTTAGTGCAGTCAATAAGAGCTCTATTATTTTTTAATCAAAATATGTGCCAGACATTGTACTAGACACTTTACATATATTAGCAGCTGACACCAGTAGGTTCCCCTAAAAGCTTGAATCACCTCTCTTGGGTCTGATCTTTGCGGAGGATCCTGGGTTAAGATGGGAACTTCAGTGATTGCTGGAGAGCTCCATAAGGCGGCTCAGTATTGTCAATCTCTCCTTGGGCAAACCTTACCTTGGTGTCAGAAAAGGTCACTTCTAATAGCAGAGACCCTTTGAAACTCCTTAAGTTTAAGGGAGGCAGGCCAGTACCACTTCTTGGATACTTTCTAGGTTCCCAGCATCTCAAAATACTTCATATACTTCAGCTCAGTCAATCCTTGTGAAAACTCCACAGTGCCAATGTTATTGTCCCATTTTGCAGGTGAGGGACGTCATAGTGTGCGGTTGTTAAAGACCATGGGCTCTGGAGCTATACTCCTTGGATTCAAATCTAAGCTTTTCCATCAACTAATTGTATGACCATGGGTACTTCTAAGATCTGTGCCTCAGTGTACTTTTCTGTTAAATGGGAATAGCAGCCACATTTCATGGGTGATAGTGGAAATTCCATTAGCTATGTAATGATTCCCCATAAATGGTAGCAGGAGGCTGATGCTGCTGGAGAAAAATGATCAGAAAGGAGAAGTCCAGGCCAGGCACAGTGGCTCACGCCTGTAATCCTATCGCTTTGGGAGGCCGAGGCAGGTGGACCACCTGAGGTCAGGAGTTTGAGACCAGCCTGGCCAACATAGTGAAACCCTGTGTCTACTAAAAATACAGAAATTAGCTGGGTGTGGTGGCGCACCCCTGTAATCCCAGCTACTCGAGAGGCTGAGGAAGGAGAATCACTTGAACCTGGGAGGTGGAGGTTGCAGTGAGCTGAGATTGCACCATTGCACTCCAGCCTGTGTGACAGGAGCAAGAATCCATCTCAAAAAAGAAAAAAAAAAGGAGAAGTCCTACATGTAGGTACTTAGCCAGGAAGAAGTGGAAGTAAGTCTGCCACCTGGAATCCAGATAGGCTTGACTCTAAAGCTTATGCTGATCAACAGTATTTTGTTTTCCTCCTTAGCTGAGCTTTCCTAACCAAATTAGTTCTGAACAGAGCCCAGAGGCTGCTGAAAGGCCGTCTTTAGAGATGGAAGGCAACAGTAGCCGCTCCTACGGAGCTACTTCTGAAGGACCTAGCAAAGACCTAATGACTCACACTTGATCAAGGAAAACAGTTCACAAACCATCACAGGCTAATTCTTGTGGTCCATGCAGTGCAGGCATTCAGGGAAAATGTGTCTGGCTTGTACCACTGATGAGAGAATTATGTGGCACATGTGCTCTTTTTTATTTTTTATTTTTTTTGAGATGGAGTTTAACTTTGTCACCCTGGCTGGAGCGTAGTGGTAAGATCTCAGTTCACTGCAACCTCCGACTCCCAGGTTCAAGTGACTCTCCTGTCTCGGCCTCCTGAATAGCTGGGATTACAGGCACCTGCCACCATTCTCGGCTAATTTTTGCAGTTTTGGTAGAAATTGGGTTTCATCATGTTGGTCAGAGTGGTCTCAAACTCCTGACCTCAAGTGATCCGCCCACCTCGGTCTCCCTAAGTGCTGGGATTACAGGCATGAGCCACCATGCCCGGCCACATTTGCTCTTATTATTATTATTATTTTGTCACCCAGGCTGGAGTACAGTGGTGTGATCTCAGCTCATTGCAACCTCGACCTCCCGGGCTCAAGCAATCCTCCCACCTCAGCCTCCTGAGTAGTGAGATGACAGGTGCACGCCACCACACCCAGGTAATTTTTTGTATTTTTTGGAGAGATGGTGTTTTACCATATTGTCCAGGCTGGTTTTGAACTCTTGAGCTCAAGTGATCTGCCCGCCTTGACCCCCAAGGATTACAGGTGTGAGAAACTGCACCTAGCCTGCACATTTGCTATTTTGTAGACTCTTTTAGGGGATGTCTGTCCTTCTAGAGAGAGAGAGAGAGAGAGAGAGAGAGAGGAAGAATATGTAATCCAGGATGGAGGAATAGACTGCAGCCAGCATGTCAGGAGGGGATGGATGGAGAAGGCAAGGAATGATATTTGGGTACCTGCTCTATGTCCAGCACAGAGCCCAGTGCTTCCCTGATTGGATAGGTACTGTCTCCCCACTACCCCATAGAATAACTCAGGGAGCTGCAGGGCATTGTATAAGGCCACACTCAAAGAAGTGGTGGAGTGACTGTTTCAGTCCTCCTGGTCTGATTTCAGTGTCTTTAACACCCCAAGACCTTTTCCACCCATGCCCTGAGCACATGCTGGTCTCTGCCTGGAATTTCTCCCATTCTGGGCATACTGCTACATTCTAAAAAATTCTTTCTTTAAGCTCCACGTTTGCCTTACAGTTTCACCACACATGCAATTATTTATTTATTTGCCTTTAAGCTTGGGGGGTGCGTGGCAGACAGATTTCCACAGTGAAATGTAAATGACAAGACAGCAAGGTATTGTCACTCTTATTCATCCTGTGTCCCCAGCACCTAGAACAATCCTTGGCCCTTAGTAAGTATTTAATATTTCCTTAATTAAAAAAAAATAAGAGCAGCCTGGCGGAGTGGCTCACACCTGTAATCCTGGCACTTTGGGAGTCCGAGGTGGGCAGATCATGAGGTCAGGAGTTTGAGACCGGTCTGACCAATATGGTGAAACCCCATCTCTACTAAAAATACAAAAATTAGCCAGGTATGGTGGTGCACCTGTAGTCCCAGCTACTCAGGAGGCTGAGGCAGGAGAATCTCCTGAACCTGGGAGGTGGAGGCTGCAATGAGCTGAGATCATGCCACTGCACTCCAGCCTGGGTGACAGAACGATGCTCCATCTCAAAATAAATAAATAAATAAATACATAAATAAGAGCAAAGAATCTGACTCAGAGTCCAGTTTTATTAAAGTTATAATTGATTGGCCGGGTGTGGTGGCTCACGCCTGTAATCCCAGCACTTTGGAAGGCTGAAGTGGATGGATTACCTGAGGTTGCGAGTTCGAGACCAGCCTGGACAACATAGTGGAACCCCATGTCTACTAAAATTACAAAATTAGCTGGGCATGGTGGCGCATCCCTGTAATCCCAGCTACTGGAGAGGCTGAGGCAGGAGAATTGCTTAAACCCAGCAGGCGGAGGTTGTGGTGAACCGACATTGGGCCATTGCACTCCAGCCTGGGCAACAAGAGCAAAACTCTGTCTCAAAAAAAAAAAAAAAAGGGATATAATTCACTGACCACACAATTCACCTAACAGTATATAATTGAATTTTTTTTAGTATGTTCACAAAGTTGTACATTTTCATCACCCCAAAAGGAAACCTTACATTCATTAGCAGTCACTCCTTATTCACCTTCGCCCCCAGTCCCTGGCAAACTTGATCTACTTTCTGTCTGTGTGGATTTGCCTGTTCTGGACATTTTATATAAATGGAATCCTGTCATATGCCCATCAGTTGATGGGGATGGGGGTTCTTTCCATTTTTCAGCTATTGTGGATAATGCTACTATGAACATTCGCATACACGTGTTTGTGTGGACATGTGTTTGCATTTCTCTTGGGTATATCCCTTCATCTTGCTTCTTCTTTTATTTATTTATTCATTCATTCATTCATTCATTCATTCATTGAGACAGATTCTTGCTCTGTTGCCCAGACTGGAGTGCAGTGGCATGATCTTGACTCACTGCAACCTCCGCCTCCTGGGTTCAAGTGTTTCTCCTGCCTCACCCTACCGAATAGCTGGGATTACAGGTGCGCACCACCACACCCAGCTAATTTTTGTATTTTTTAGTAGAGTCGGGGTTTTGCCATGTTGGTCAGGCTGGCCTCAAACTCCTAACCTTAGGTGATCGGCCTGCTTCCTCCTCTCAAAGTGCTGGGATTACAGGTATATGTCACCGCGCCCAGCCTACCACCTTGCTTCTTAACTCTCTTTTGACAGTCGATAGAAGCCTGTCATTTGAATGGGCACAGCCTGGCCTTCTGGGAGGAGCTAATCTGCCTTGAGTCCTATTCCAACTGCGTCTACTCAGGATTTACCCTCCAAGGACATCTCCAAAAATGCTGGGGCTGGGGGAATCTGAAGCCTTCCCATCTGTGTGGCCTGGCAGGCATGCTAGCCTCTTGGCTTGGAGTCACCACTTACAGTAGCACCTCATCTTTCCTCTTTATAAAGGGAGAACAAAGACCAAAATGGCTTGTCCCCAGACTAAAAGAGGCACAGCATTTTAATGATTAACACTGTAACCTTGTTATTGGCCTGCGCAGGCCTCTTGCCATCAGTGAGGCAGGAACAGCCCTGCTGCCTCTTGCTCTAAACCCCAGGGGAAGGGTAATTTAATAAAGATTCAGTGCTTCCCTGTGCCAGTCCCAGCACATACTTCCTCCTGCCATTGTGAGATTGCTTGGTAGGTTCTGGGCAGTTCTGAAACTCTCCACTGTGACCCACAGTGCTTGAGCCTTTTTTTACCTGCCCCCAGGTGCTCTGCGGGACACTCTTCATCTCTTATCTCATTTTGATTCTTCCAGTCACCCAGCCAAGCATCTGGACCTATTTCCATTTTACAGATGTGGAAGATGAATCCAAGCTTTAATCTTTCATTCCCCTGCTAGACCAAGGAATCCAGAAATACCTAAAGAAACATCTCGAAGTAAAAGATGCTGCCACAAAGCCAGCAGTTCAACTACTTCTTTGTCTCTTCCTTTTGGGGCAATTTTTCTTTCACTTTACTTGTTCTTGTAAAGAATCTTCCTACCTCTCCATTGCCCCTTCCCTCCCACCCACTCTACCCCTGTCATTCTCCTTAGTTGATCTGGAGTGGATGCAGTGGGACTTACATTTGTTTTTTTAGCATAATTCAGTCTTCAGCCTTTCATTGAGGTGATGACTTAACTGGTTATAAATTCAGTCATTCATTTCATGCTCATTTCCTGTGCTCCTTCTATGTTCAACACCAAGCTCCACGCTGTGGATTCAAAGGTGGTTGTGGTGTGGTCCAGGTCTTCAAAGCCCTCATAATCTAGTGGGGAAAGAAGAGATGCAAGCAAGCAGTTTCTAGTTAACATGACGAGAGCTCCTAGAGAGGGATTCACACTGTGTTGCAAGAATACAAGGAACAAAAATCAACCTGAAGATAGGCCGGTCGCAGTGGCTCACATCTGTGATACCAGCACTTTAGGAGGCCGAGGCAGGTGGATCACTTGAGGTCAGGAGTTTGAGACCAGCCTGGCCAATATGGCGAAACCCCGTCTCTACTAAAAATACAAAAAAAGGCCGGGCGCCTTGGCTCACGCCTGTAATCCCAGCATTTTAGAAGGCCGAGGCGGGCGGATCACGAGGTCAGGAGATTGAGACCATCCTGGCGAATACGGTGAAACCCCGTCTCTACTAAAAATACAAAAAAATTAGCTGGACGTGGTGGCGGGCACCTGTAGTCCCAGCTTCTAGGGAGGCTGAGGCAGGAGAATGGCGTGAACCTGGGAGGCGGCGGAGCTTGCAGTGAGCGGAGATCGTGCCACTGCACTCCAGCCTGGGCGACAGAGCAAGACCCCATCTCAAAAAAAAAAAAAAAAAAGTATATGTGTATGTGTGTATATATCTATATATACATACACACACATCTATATACACACAAAAAAATTAGCTGGACATGGTGGCGCCTGTCTGTAGTTCCAGCTACTTTGAAGGCTGAGGCAGGAGAATCGCTGGAACCTGGGAGGCAGAGGTTGCAGTGAGCCAAGATTGTGCCACTGTACTCCAGCCTGGGTGACAGAGAAAGACTCTCTCAAAAAAAGAAAACAAAAACAAAAACTAACCTGAAGAAATCATGGATGACCTCCCAGAGAAAGTGTCACTAGAGTTGGGAACTGAAGCACAAATTGGAGTTTATTAATTTCTCTTTAATTCTTTTAAAGACTGTATCAGTGGTTCCAGTGCTTCCAGTCTCCCCGTGCTTCCAGTCTCCTGCATTTAAACAGACATTCTCCGTATCACATACCTGGCCTTTCCTGACAATAGCTGTTGAGACCAGAGATTGACCTCAGGCCCCAAGTAAGCTGATTCTTAGGTAGGCTGGAGATCACTGATTAGTGGCCTGACTTGAAAAGATGAGCTCAGCCAATCAGATTCCTTTTTCGGGAAATTAGACTTGGGAACAGAGGGATGGATCTAGTTGGTGCTGGTGCTGCATTTGCAAACATACAAGGTAGAATTGGGAAGCCACAATGATTGTGTACCAGTGAAGGTGTAGGGATACTAAAGCAACAAGGAAACCGGAGATGCCTAGGGAGAAAGCAGAGATGTAGCGAGGGCTGGAGAATCCAGTGACTTCAGAAACAGAGAAAACAGGAGCTGCCGGGGGTTGACAATGTTTCTTAGTCCCCACTGTGGCCCTCTAATTCCCTTCCTGTCCTGGAATGTCTGCATGAGACCACTGATCAGCTCCACATACATCCCCTGCTTTAAAAATGAGCTTAAATGAGCCTTGGTTCTTGAAACCCAGGGTCTTAGCTGTAACAATATTCCAAAAATGTTTTCATGGAAAGCAGGGCTTTTCTAGTTGGGTAAGAAGAGGTGATAGTGGAACATTCTAAAATAACCAACATTAGCTCTGAGGGGGTGAGAGGTTTAGTTTGGCTGGGCCTAGAGTCAGCGATGGGGCTGGTAAAACCTGGAGCCAGAGTGGGAGGGCTTTGAGAAGACACCTTCATCTTCCTAATTTATGGTGAAATTGCAGTAACAACAAGTAAGTTCTATGAGTAACACTAGTAAATCAGGATGCACAAGACTGGCCTTTGCCAGGAATAAGCCCATCCATTTCCCTTTTATTCCTGGCCTCACTTTATAGGTAGTTCTCATCAGAGGCATTTTATCTTGGCTGAACTTTTGGCAATGGCAAAGCTGAGGGAAATGCTTTTTTTTTTTTTTTTTTTCGTTTAAAAACAAGCCTCCACCTTTTTACAGGACTCTCTTGCCAGCAGTTTTTGTTATCAGGAGTTGGGAGATTTCATAGTTCTCATTTGTCATTGAACTGGAGTGTTTTCCTGTCCTGCCTCTTCCCAGGGGTGTTGACCTTGGAAAAGTGACTCAGTCTCCTTGAATCTCATTTTCTTTACTTGTAAATGAGGGTAATTATATTTACCCAGCTGAATTCTAGGGTGGTGCTTTTCCAACTTTCTCTGGGGAACCACCAGGGTTTTTTTTTTTTTTTTTTTTTTTTTTTTCTCTTTTTTTTTTTTTTTTTTTGAGACAGGGTCTTGCTCTGTCGCCCAGGCTGTAGTGCAGTGGTGTGATCTTGGCTCACTGCAGCCTCCACCTCCTGGGTTCAACTGATTCTCCTCCCTCAGCCTCCCAAGTAGCTGGGATGACAGGTGCATGCCACCACACCTGGCCAATTTTTGTATTTTTACTAGAGATGGGGTTTCACCATGTTGGCCAGGCTGGTCTCAAACTGCTGACCTAAAGTGATCCGCCTACCTGGGTCTCCCAAAGTGCTGGGATTACAAGCTTGAGCCACTACACCTGGCCTATTTATCTTAATTTTTTATTTTTCAATCCATGATGAACCAATACAAGCATGCAGCTTGGGCCATATGCAACCTGAGTTCAACAACACCCAGACTGGTCTAGACCCCGTTTCAGAAGATAAGTCTGCTAGTCACGTGCTTGAATGTTATGGCAATGTTAAAACATTAGAAAGGTTTCTGGCCAGGCACAGTGGCTCACGCCTGTAATCCCAGCACTTTGGGAGGCTGAGGTGGGTGGATCACAAGGTCAGGAGATTGAGACCATCCTGTGAATGGTGAAACCCCGTCTCTACTAAAAATACAAAAAATTAGCCAGGCACAGTGGCGGGTGCCTGTAGTCCCAGCTACTTGGGAGGCTGAGTGGGAGAATGGCGTGAACCCGGCAGGCAGAGCTTGCAGTGAGCCAAGATCGCACCACTGCACTCCAACCTGGGCGGCAGAGCAAGACTCTGTCTCAAAAAAAAAAAAAAAAAAGAGAGAGAGAAAAGAAAGGTTTCTAACTGGTTGCTTTCAATTCTGTATTTATTATTGTGATCTAGAAATGAGTAGTTCACAGACCAGCATCAGTCTATGGACCAGACTTTGAGTGACACTGCCTTAGTAGTCTTAAGAAATCAAATCAAGGCAACCTACGGGATAGGGCTTTGGGACTGAGGGTGCGCTTTATATGTAGCATATGTGAATCATGTTTATGGGGTCATAATGTAACGCCGATCTCATGTTTCCTGAGTGTTTGTAACTCTTTCTTTGTCTTCTCTGGTTATATTCTTAGGCTGACAATGTTTTCTGGTATGTCCCTTTCTCTTTGCTTGTGACTTGGCGTTCTATTCTGCACTGGAACACAGTATGTCTGCATACAAAGGCTGCAGGTTTCAGAGTCAGGGTTAGAGCTAGAATTTTGGCTCTGACATTTTCTAGCAATGAGATGTTGGACAAACTGATTGTCCCTCAATTTCTGTATTAATTTAATTTAATTAATTTATTTTTTTGAGACAGGGTCTGGTTCTGTCACCCAGGCTGGAATGCAGTCGTGTGATCTCGGCTCACTGCAACCTCCATCTCCTGGGCTCAAGCCATCCTCCTACCTCAGCCTCCTGAGTAGCTGGGACTACAGATGTTCACCACCACACCTGGGTAATTTAAAAATTTTTTTAGAGACAGGGTCTCACTTTGTTGCTCAGGCTGGTCTCCAACTCCTGAGCTCAAGTGATCAACCCAGCTAGGCCTCCCAAAGTGCTGGGATCACAGGCTTGAGCTACTGCCCTCTTTTCTATTAACAGAGTGCTGATAATACCTAGCTGGTGGCTATTGTGAGAATTACATGATCTAATGTGAAAAACCATGTCTTGTGTCTGGTAGGTTCCCCGTAAAGCAGCTCGCTTTGCTCTTGTACTCTGATGACATTTTTTTTCTGTCTTACATTCTGTGTGATTTGGAGGCTCAGGAAGTGGCACAGGCAGGCTAATAAACCATGGTGGCAGCAGCATCATAGATCATGATGCCAGCATAGCCCCCATACTTTGCTGACGCCCCAAGAGGAGCCAGAATCAAACACTGTAGGTGACCTAAGTGCTGAATCCCTCCCCTTTAATAGTCTCTCTGCCTCAAGGGACCCCTGGAGCCCACACAGTCACAGAGTCCCAAAATGTCCCTGCTGATGGGGCGTGGGCTATTTGGCACAGATGCTGTTAGGTGCCTGTCCTTTGCTTAGGGCATTCTTCCCAGCTGACAGAGCCCTAGTTTAGTCATGGAAGGTGTCTCTGTCTCCAGCTCAGGGGTGAATCTTGATTAGTTTAACCAGTAACTGCAATCCCATGTTCCCTTATCAGTAATGAATTTTGGGGTGGGTGTGTCTCTCAGTATGGCCTGAGACTTAACGTCAAACTCCTAGTCTCAAGTGATCCTCCCTCCTCAGCCTCCTGAGTTGCTGAGACTACAGGCACACGCCACCACACCTGGCTAATTTAAAAAAAAAAAAAAGGCCAGGTACGGTGGTTCACACCTGTAATCCCAGCACTTTGGGAGGCTGAGGTGGGCAGATCACAAGGTCAGGAGTTCAAGATCAGCCTGACCAACATGGTGAAACCCTGTCTCTACTAAAAATACAAAAATTAGCTGGGCGTGGTGGCATGCACCTGTAATCCCAGTTACTCAGGAGGCTGAGGCAGGAGAACCGCTTGAACCTGGGAGGTGGAGGTTGCAGTGAGCTGAGATTGTGCCACTGTACTCCAGCCTGGTGACAGGGTGAAACTCTGTCTCAAAACAAAAAAACAAACAAACGAACAAATAAACCAAAACAAGAACAAAAAAAACAAAACAAAACAAAAAACAAAAAAAATTAAAGCAGGGAGCTGATGGGAGGTACCTGGAAAAGGTTTCTTCTACTCTTACAACTGGAAGATTCAGTCTTCTTCTGCCTCTGGATGTTTTTCTGTCCAGATGTGATGTCTAGAACTATGGCAGTCCTCTTGTGATCATGAGGGGAGCCAGTCTGAGAACAAAGTTGGTATGTTGAGACATGGAAAAAACATGGATCCTAGAAGAAGTTATTGAACCAACTCTGAAGTCACCCTACCTCTGGCCTTTATGGCGTGTAAATTGGACAAAATGAACTTGTAATCATTGTGCTAGCCTTCTGCATCAAAATCCTCAAATAAAATATGAGGAAATGGGTTTGCCGGTACTGTGCAATGCTGAAGGCAGAGTGATGTTTGAGAATTCCTGGGCATGGACTCTGCTTTCTTTCTGCAGTTGAGGAAATGGACTCATTCATGTTGTGTTTAAACATTCCCTTGAATAGAAGCCATAGATGTTAGAGTAAATTCTATTCTAGTGACATGAGCAATGAGTAAGAAAGAGCAGTGACATAGCCCTTTGAATCTCATTAGAAGCCTCAATAAGATGTGTGCTGTGATCTGCACCTGCCTGACTGACATGTTATTCTGAATTCAATAATATTCTCTACCTTTGGATAATTAAAATGGGGTCTTACTATAAAGGGGAAGGATGTGTAGGTGTGTGTTTGTGTGTGGCCTCTTCTGTAACTCACCTGAAACCCCTGTAGTTGTTCTATTTGAGGTAATAAATTTCCTAATAATTCTTCTTCTTCTTTCTTCTTTCTTTTTCTTTCTTTCTTTCTAGAGACAGGATCTCACTCTGTCACCCAGGCTAGAGTGCAGTGGTGCAATCATAGTTCACTGCAGCCTCCAACTCCTAGGCTCAAGTGATCCTCCCTCCTTAGCTTCCTGAGTTGCCAGGACTACAGACACAAGCCACCACACCCAGCTAATTAAAAAAAACAAAAAACAAGCAAAAACACTTTGTGTGTGTGTGTGTGTGTATGTGTATGTGTGTGTGTGTGTAGAGCTGGGGTCTTGCAATGTTGCTCAGGCTGTCTCAAACTTCTATACTCTAGTGATTCCCCACCTCAGCCTCCCAAGGTGCTGGGATTGCGAGTACGAGCCACCATGCCTGGCCTAAATTTCCTAATTCTTTAAGTCACTTTAAGTTGAGTGGTTTATTCTTCGCTCTTGAAAACACCTTAACTGATATATGTTCCAACTGTGAATGCTTGGCCAATGGGTTCAGGGGTAACACTGGGGTTAGGGACGTAGGAAAGTATATGCTTTCTAAATTTTGCTTTAAGTTTTCACAGTGAATCTGAGAGATCATGTTTGAAATAATCCAGTCCATTCCACCCTTCATTCATTTGTTTATTTGAACCTGTTGAGTGCTTCTCATGTGCCAACCACTGTGCCTGGCACTGGGAATACATTGGAGAAGGGGTCTTGCCTTGGGGACATCATGATCTAATTGACAAACACTTTGGTGGTTCCGCAGGCTAAACTCACTTACAGGATTCTCAATGTCTTGGAAACCATTTACGTGTCCCTTCAGAATTTTTTTTTTTTTTTTTTTTAAGACAGAGTCTCACTCTGTTGCCTAGGTTGGAGAGCAGTGGCGCAATCGGGGGTCACTGCAACCTCTGCCTCTTGGGTTCAAGCGATTCTCCTGCCTCAGCCTCCCAAGTAGCTGGGATTACAGGCACCCACCACCACGCCCAGCTAATTTTTTGTATCTTTAGTAGAGATGGGGTTTCGTCATTTTGGGCAGGCTGGTCTCGAACTCCTGACCTCAGGTGATCCGTCTGCTTTGGCCTCCCAAAGTGCTGGGATTACAGGCGTGAGCTACTGTGCCTGGCCCACTTCAAGATTTTTAATTCATCTGAGATGTGCCAGGGAAGGAGAGACTTGTTTCTGTTGTCATTAAAAAACCCAGGTATATGTGGCCCTGGTTTCAATAAATGTGTCCATTGCGTTGGTCAGCAAGAACATCACGTTGGGGAGTATAATAGCCATAGCTTTTCTTTACATAGCTAAAACACAATAAGTATTTACATTTGAGGCAGAAAGTAGCCACATATTAAATATCTGGGTCTCAGATTATGGGTTATTGGTTTTCAAATGGGCATTTTTTCAGCTTTATGATCCACCCTAGTGACCGTGGTGATACTTCTCATTACTTCTGTGCAGATCCTGATGTACATTGACTGGCTCTTGTGTCCTTATCTTATCCAAAGCATTGTAGAAGAGAACAAATACATCTAATCTTCAGGACAGTGCCTTTGCAGGTGGACAGGGATAGCATATCAAGCACTGAAGACTTTGAGCCTGGGAAGCTTTGAGCTTGTGATGTCTTCAGGGAAATGAACATGTGACTTGCAATAAGTCTGTTTTTATTTTTATTTTTTATTTTTATTATTTATTTATTTATTTGATACGGAGTTTTGCTCTTGTCACCTAGGCTGAAGTGCAGTGGTGTGATCTTGGCTCACCACAACCTCTGCCTCCTGGGTTCAAGCGATTCTCCTGCCTCAGCCTCCTGAGTAGCTGGGATTACAGGCACATACCACCACGCCCAGCTAATTTCATATTTTTAGTAGAGGCGGGTTTTCTCCATGTTGGTCAGGCTGGTCTTGAGCTCCCGACCTCAGGTGATCTGCCCACCTCAGCCTCCCAAAGTGCTGGGATTACAAGTGTGAGCCACCACACCCGGCCTGGTCTTCTTTTTCATTTCTCTGAAACTTGTGCTTTTGCTTCTCAGAGGAGAGCCCCAGTTAGGACCTGGCCCTTTTTTCTCATCCTGCATGTTGAGACTCAGAAAAGAATAGTTGAACCAGGCAGGAAAGAGAAGGGCTTTTGGTGGATGGGGGATGGCAGTTTTGTCAAAGTATAGACATGTTCATATTTCTTTTCTTCAGGCTCAGGTGAGGAAACCCAGGTAGGTTGTGAGATGGTATGAAGTGTATGTATTCATCATGAGGGCCCCCACGGGGGTGGAAGGCAGGAGCTGAACTCCTCCCTGGAGTTCAGAGCTGGGGTTGATTGCACGGAGTGAGGATTCCTAGTAAGTGTAGAGTCCATGCTCTACCCTTGACAATTGCTCCTTCTCTTCTTTGTACGTTTCACTTGTATTGCTTCTACCACGTCATAAACAGTTTATTGTATTTCCATTCAATTAAACCCAGGTTTATTGAACTAGGTTCGGCGATAGGTACAAGGGACATTGAAATGATTCAGACACTAGTCCTCATGGGACTCATGAACTAGGGGCAGAGACTGACAGATTGACAGCCCAGAAAACTCAGTATCTAAGTGTCCCCATAATGAGACACACAGGGGCTGAGAAAGCACAGAGATGGGGCTTCTCGCCAGCCATGAGAGGTCATGACGACTTGGGGAACAGTTAGTTCAGTGTGACTGGAGCTGAGTGTCTGTCTTATTTCAGGCTGCTGTAGCAAATTACTATAGACTGGGTGGCTTAGAAAACAGATTGATTTCTCACACTTTTGGGGACTGAAAATCCAAGGTCAGGCTGCCAGCATGGTCAGGTTCTGCCAAGGTTCCTCTTCCAGGTTGCAGACTACCAACTTTCTGTTGTAGCCTCTCACATGGCAAAGAGAGGGTGGGAGAGAGTTCTCTGGGTCTGCTGACTTTTTTTTTGAGACAGAGTCTCTTTCTGACACCCAGGCTGGAGTGCAGTGGTGCGATCTCAGCTCACTGCAACCTCTGCCTCCCAGGTTCAAGCGATCTTTGCCTCATCTTCCTGAGTAGCTGGGACTACAGGCACATGCCACTGCACTTGGCTAATTTTTGCACACACAGGGTTTCGCCATGTTGGTCAGGCTGGTCTCGAACTCCTGATCTCAAGTTATCCGCCCGTCTCGGCCTCCCAAAGTGCTGAGATTATAGGCATGAGTGGTGATTCATTTCTTTCTATACTTCTTTGCCCATTAAAGCTCTTTTCCTTGCACACAGTTAACAATAAAGACACAGTCAGCAACAACCAGATCAAGGCACAGAATAATATGAGGCCTGATTAAAGTTTTGTTGCTCTCAATTCTTACTGCTTGATGATGATATTGTTTGAGTGCTTACAATGTTCAAAGAAGCTTTGTAAGAATTATATAAGATAGATACCATCATTATCTTTTTTTACATTATCTGTTTTTACATATGGGAAAACTGAGGCTTGGAGTCATTAAGTGTTTTCCCCCGAGGTCACACAGGTAGTGGTGGAACCCATTCCCTTATCCTTATAATGTAATGATGATTAGCATTATGCTTTTCTTGTAATTGTCATTATCATTATTACATTTATGGATCAAACATTTATCCTGGGTCTGAGCTGTGTACCTCTGAATCCAGGATCCCACTGTAACTTTACAACAGCTCTAGGAAGTTGGCATGATTCCTATAACCCAAACATTCTGCAGCTTTTCGTTCTGAATCTGGTCATTTTGCATAACTCCACATTGCCTGTTTACTGTAAAATCAACTTGTAAGGAAATAAAAAGCACTAATAAAATAACCCTCGATCTATATGACTTCCACATCACCTGTTTGTTTTTACATCCTCCCTTCCTGTAGTGCTCCATATGTGTTTAGATTTTGATTACAGGTATATGTTTGTTTTTAAATATAGGTACAATCTGTATAATGTTATATCCTTCCTTTAGTAGTTAACATTATTTTATATTCTATATTAGCACATTTTTCTTTTTCTTTTCATTTGTTTATTTATTTTTTCTGAGACGGAGTTTCACTTTTGTTGCCCAGGTTGGAGTGCAATGGTGCAATCTTGGCTCACTGCAACATCTGCCTCCCAAATTCAAGTGATTCTCCTGCCTCAGCCTCCTGGGTAGCTGGAATTACAGGCACCCGCCACCACGCCCAGCTAATTTTTTATATTTTTAGGAGAGAAGGGAGTTTCACTATGTTGACCAGGCTGGTCTTGAACTCCTGAACTTGTGATCCGCCCACTTTGGCCTCCCAAAGTGCTGGGATTACAGGCATGAGCCACCGCACCCAGCCTATTTTGGGACACTTTCTAATACTTTATAATTTTCTCTGGCTGTAGTATCTACCTTGTGGATATGCCATTATTCACTTACTTAAAGATGGCTATTTTTTGAACGTTTTAGATTATGGTGACTATCTGTGTCTATATTATTTTGAAAACTTCTTCTGAGTTGACTTCTCGATATAAATTGTCAGGAGAGGAGTTACGTTAAAATGTAGTCAGCATGTATTAGTTGAGCACCTGGTTGCTCCAGGCTATGTTCAGTAGCTGGAGGCACAACTATGAATGGGAGAAACATGACCCCAGTTCTCCTCAAGCTTACATTGCTCTGGGGGAGAAGGAGACCAAAGGGATAAGCAAATAAACAAACAAAATAATTATGGGCCTGGTGCAGTGGCTTACACCTGTAATCCCAGCACTTTGGGAGGCTGAGGCAAGAGGATCACTTAAGCCCAGGAGTTCAAGACCAGCCTGGGCAACATAGTGAGATCCTGTCTCTACAGAAGATTTAAAAATTAGCTGGACATGGTGGTGAATACCTGTGGTCCCACCTACTCGGGAGGCTGAGATGGGAGGACTGCTTGAGTCCAGGAGGTCGAGGCTGCAGTGAACCATGTTCGTGCCACTGCACTCCAGCCTAGGCAACAGAGCGAGACCCTGTCTCAAAAACAAAAATATGCACAAAAACAAAAACAAAGTAATTATGCCTTGTGATAGTGCTGTGAAAAGATAAAGTGATGGGATAGAAAATAACTGGAGGAATCCATTTGGATGGCTTTCCTGGCAGCCACTCTGAGAAAGGGTCATTTGAGCTGAGATCAGAGAATGAGAATGAGCTGGCCATTCAGAGTGATCCCCCGAGAAAGAGCGCTCACGTGCAAAATGGGCACCTGAACATATGGAGTGGGCTTGATCTGTGAGCAGTGTATAGTATACAGACAGCCACACGTTTCAGTGTAATCACTTGCTCCAAAAATCTGGATTCTGTCTAGTGAAATTCTTTACTTCTTCTCTCCTGACTCCTGTGTGGCCTCCTGATGCATTTCTCTGTTTTCACTTTTGTCCCTCTTCAATCAATTTGCCACTCAGCAGCCAGCATAACTGTGTAAGTGTGGATCATGCATGAGCTGCAAGTTTGAGAAACCCCATCATAATCCTGTCTCAAAAAATAATTTTAAAAAACGCATTTAATGGCTTATATAGCTGAAAAGTCCGGGTACCTCTGGATCCAAAGGGTCAAACAATAGCTCAGGACTTTCTCAGCTCTGCTTGCCTCTGGGAGTTACTCTCAGGCATGCTGTCCCCCTGTTGTAAGATGGGCACTAGTAGCTCAGTTTGCATCTTTACCAACAGTTCTGGCTGAAGTCTTGTTTATTGCCCTGGTTGAGCGACATGCTGGGAGTGAGTTGGTGAATTGGTTGGGGTGATGGAGAGGCCGGGGGAGGCAGTAATCAATTAGCCAAGCATGGATTTCTGGTTCTGCAGAGGGAAGTCAATACCATCCAAACCTCATAGGATGAGGGTAGTGGAGGGGTAATTATTGAAAGGAAAATAGCATTCTACTGCCAGAAGAACAGGTGGAATGTGGGGCAGGCAAATGCAAGATGATCTCCACCGTCGTCTCCACCTCTGTCTCCATCTCCACTTACATTTACCTCCATATCTACAGAGAGATTCACCTCTCTCACTCATTACATGTAGCCACACTGGCTTCCTTTCTCATCCTGGGACCCCTGAACTCCTATCTGTCTCTAACACTTGGCACATGTACCTTCTCTCTGCTTGGATCGCTCTTGGAATGACCCTTCAGCTCTTAGCTCAAATGACTTTTTCTCAGAAGCTTCCTTGGCTGTCTTTCCCTGGCTGTCCATTCAGGTGGGACTACTTCAATTCATTTCTTTTTCTAAGAAGCAGGATCTTTTTATTGGCCAGGATGGTCTTGAACTCCTGGGCTCAAATGATCCTCCCACCCCATCCTCCTGAGTAGCTGTGACTACAGGCATACACCACTGCTCATGATCCCCAATTAATTTCTGTTCCATCACCTTGTCTGTCTCTTTGTTTGCCCCTTTGGTCTCTGTCTCTACCACCAGTATAAGTATATAAGCTTGGAGAGGATAGGAACTGTGCCTGTCCTGTTCCTTGTGGTTTCTCTAGCTCCTCAGACACCTGGAACATAACAGGTGCTATGTTTAGAGTAAATATGTATAGAGTAAAGGAATGAATGGATGGACATTAGTGTCTTCGGTCTTCCTGGATTGTGATGAAGTCACTGGATTAAATAGCATAGATTTAGACCAGGGTCCCAAACTCAGAGACCAGGAGCCACCAGAGCTTAAGCTTTATTGTTGTTATTGAGTCAGGGTTTCCTAGAGGGACAGAAAAAAAAAAAAAAAAAAAAAATATATATATATATATATATATATATATATATATATA